>NC_056749.1:751542268-751562268 GCF_019279795.1 Protopterus annectens
CTTCACAAAACCAAACTGTGTGGGATCCAGAGTTTGGAGATTCCCTATATCCTTGTTTGTTAGGTCCATGATGATGAGTACCATAGCTTTGCATATCAGACTTGTCAGGCTAATGGGGCGATAGTTCTCAGGGTCTGTAGTCACTCCTCCTTTGTGGAGAGAGATGACAATAGCAATGCGCCATTCAGTAGGGACAAAGCCTGAGGTGAGGCTATGATTGAACAGGCCACACAGGTGAGGTGCCAGTTCACTCTGCAGTTCATGTAGAACACAGCCAGGGATATTGTCAGGTCCCATAGAAGCTGTATTTTTTTGGCCTTGGACAGTGCTGTTTTCACCTGTGCAGCTGTAATACCAGGTGCCTGGCAATCTACTGGTATTGTGATTGGTCCTTTGGGGAAGAGATAGGGGTAGAGTTGGCAGTATTTGTTGGCTCAGTATAGGAGGTACCATTGTGCAGTAGCTCAGAGCAAATCTGGGTATTGACGTGTGGAGATTCTTTACATAACTATATACGGCCTTGTGGTTGTCTTTACTATCTGCTGCAATTCTGTTTTAATAGCTAGCTTTAAATGATTTGATGAGGGATCTCAACTTTTTGTTGAGGCTGATAAGGGAATTTTTCCAGTCTTGGGACTGCACCTTATTCTGCATCAGTTTCCTCCTTATGTTGTAGAGTTTGTCTATGGCAGGGGACCACCAGATTGGCTTCTTTTTTTGGAGAAGAGCATCTTGGTTTTACTAGGTATGGCGAGATCCATGCAGTTGTGAATGTGTTTGTACAGTGCATTGGTGTATGATTCTGTGGTCATGCAACTATTCTCCATTTGAATGGTTGCCGTAAAGTTATCCACCTCTGTTTTTAGCAGCCTGAAGTTAGCTTTGGAGAAGTTTTTCATGGTGGTTACCTTTGTGGGTGGGGTGGGGTGAGGTGGGGTGGGAGTGATGTGGATTTCCAAGGTGATTAGTCTATGGTCGGATCTAACCAGGGAGGAGTTGACTATTGGTGTAGAGCAACAGTCGCCCATGTTAGTAATGACCAGGTCAAGGATGTTGCTACCTCTAGTGGGGTAAGAACGAGCTGGATCAGGGCATTGGAATTAATGAATTCCAGGAAGTGTTGGGCAAGTGTATTGGTACATGAGTAGTTTTCCCAGTTAATGGAAGGGTAGTTGAAGTCGCCAAGTATGGGAGTGTTGGGTTGCACCCTAATATTTTCCAGGGTGCTTAAGGATGTAGAGTGTGAATCTTGGGACATGGTTGGGGACCTAAAACAGGCTATGACCTGAATCGTTGTCTTACCCAATGTTAGCTCCACCTGAAGTATCTCTGATGCGTTATGTTGGGCTACCGGTCTGGAGGTGTGTGCATCCTTTATGAATATGGAAACACCACTGCCTTTGGAGCTTCGGTCCAAGTTCTGAGGCTGAAAGGTGTGGAATGAGTTATAGCCTTATAGTGCAGGAGTGCTTTCTGCTGCCTTGAACCAGGTCTCTGTTACAGTACAAATGTCGATGTTCTCCATTTTAGGGAGTGCTTCAAGTGGGTGCATTTTGAGATTTAGACTTCTAGCTTTCAACACTAGATTTAGACTTCTAGTGTTGAATGTTTATCTGTTCAACAAAATATAATTCTTGCATTTTTAGTCAAATGGTTCTTGTCTTTATCTCAACAGAACACCACATGCAGGACCATGAATTGTTTTCTTGTGTTGGAGCTATGCATGTGTGCATGTATGCATGGTAGGGATTTGTGGGTTAGGTTTAGAGTAAAGTTATGGTACCTGATAGCTTTAGCTGGGTATTTTGTAATGTTTGCATGAGTCTTTATGATTTAGAGTTAGAGTTAGAGTTAAGGTTAGGTCAGGTTAGGTGATAGATTTTATGGTGTATGTGTGCAGTGGTGTTTATACGCGGTGGTACAGCAGTAGCGTTGTTGCCTCACAGCAAGAGGTTCTCCTGTTCGATTCATGGCTGGACCGCCTTGTGTGTGGAGTCTGCATGTCCTCCTCGTGGTCTAGTGGCCTCTGAAAGACATGCGTGAATGGGCCTGCCTTCACTGAAGGTTGGGCATCGGGCTGGCAACTCGACACCATAAAAATCTACTGCCAATCATTAGCGGACTGGAGTTCCACTGTGGCAACCCCTAACCAGGAAAAGCCGAAAAGACAAACAACAACATGTGTGCAGTGGTGTTTATGTAGTATGTATACGTCTTTATCTTGTCTTGTTTAATGATACTGTTAGGGAAAGCATTTTTGACAGGGTTACGTCAGTCTGGTGTTAGGAGCAGAGGTGAGGTTAAGGTTAGCACACTTGGGTAAAGTGAAATAGGGGGAGTGAAATTGAACATTTGCCTCTTGACGAGTTGTCCCTTGAGGTAATGGACAACATCCATTTAGTCTTTTATCATTACATTCTATTGGCAATTCATGTTCCAACACATAGGAAAAAATCTTTTATTGTTCAAGTTAAACTACATTACAATGAATGAAATACTTGAGGCCAGATTCAGAGAGATTCTCTTTTAGCCAGCTCTAATTGGCCAACATGTGTTGGTCAGTTAGAATGATGGAGACAATCTCAGATTCACAGACAAGGTAAAGCTGAATTGTGAAACGGATCTCTGTTCACGCATCGAATAGGAAAAGCAGCGAATGGCATTTCATTGTAAACGCCATTTATCAAACCTCCTCATGTGGGTGCTGTGCCCCCCACACTCCCAGCTAATTATATATACCAACTCTGAGATCGCTCTGCAGTAGGGAAAGGGCAAATTTCCCTAACCTTACCATAATGCGATCTTAATCAGAATGGCTTGATGAACAACGTTTGATGATCTATGTCGTTTGATGCTTACCCATTCACTGGGTGAACATAGAGCCATGTGAAATGCCTCATTAGTGGCTCATCATTAGCTCTGAATCAAACAGAACCTGACTGTGGTAGTTTTCTCCTTAGCAGCCCTCACATTCTGGTAGCATAATCCCCCTGCACATGCACACGCAAACACACACACACAGACACACATAGACACAGACACATGCACACACACACACACACACACACACACACACACACACACACGCACACGCACACGCACACGCACACGCACACAGACACAGACACATGCATACACACACACAGACACACGCACGCACACACAGACACAGACACACGCACGCACAGACACACACGGCTATTTTTACGTGCATAGTGACTACTCCCATAGGAATGAAAAGGTGAACACTTTCAGAAGATGCTGTTTACTTTTTCCTCCTACAGAAAAAAAATAACTTTGCAGAGTATTAATCAGGAGCTGCTGCCATTTCCAGGGGTTCATACATCTGTGATACCAGCAAGATTCACCCTCCCCTCTTGCATCACTGCATGCAGCTCCCCGTCTTTCTAGCTAGACATCTTGCATTACTGAGTAAGTGTTCCCAGATATGATCTGACTCACCACTATTGTTCATCTGCTATGCTCTGCGTCTCTTTTTTATATTCTGTCCACTATCTGAACACCTACACTCATCTTTTACTTCTGTCACTTCCCCTCAACCCTTCCACCATAGTTTAAAGATAGAATCTGTGAGATATTCTTTTCCATCTCTACACTAAGCACCATTGTCCTTTATGAGTTAAGATGGCATCATCCAGCCAGTGGCAAGTCTATTGCACTTACCCACTGCAATGGCCTCTTTTTCTCTCTGTGTTCCGACTCCTGGTTCAGGTGACCCTTCTGAGAAAGTTACCTTTATTTATTTATTTATTGACATTTGTTAACCGGGTTTGTCCAACTGGGCTTGTGGCCCATTTTCAGTGGAGACCCGAGGAGAAAAGCTCCAGCAGTACATTTTTAAAAGCTCCAGTAGTACATTTTTAAACAAGTACAATTTTAAACAATATTGATATAATAGCAGTTATAGCAAAAAGATTCACATATGTTGGGTTACATGCATAAAGTTAAAGTTGCATTAAACAGAAGCTTAGTAACATAATTTTACATTGATATAGTTCAATAGGTCAACAATACATTTTTTTTTGTTTGTATAAAATTTTGCAAATGCATAGTAGACAAAGTGGAGAGAGATGTGTAATGAGGTACTAAGTATGGACCTTTTGAGGTACATAAAGGGAAGGAAGACTAGGTGGGGTCATGGCAAGGGCAGGTCCTGGAATTGAGAAAATAAGCTTTTAGTTAATTTCTAAAGTGTGAGGTGTGGGAGATTGAATGTAACTCAAGAGGAAGTTTGTTCCAAGCAAGGGAGCGTTTGTAGAGTAGTTTGCCTACTGATCTTTTTGGGTGGTAGACATCAAGTAATTGTTGATTAGAAGTACAGAGGGTCCAGGATGGGATATAGATGGAGACTAAGGAAGACAGAGATGGACAGAAGGAGGTTTTATAAAGAATAGAGTGTAGCATATGAAATTGATAAGATAGCAGAAATTGGGGAAGTTCAAGCCATTGAAGAGATTTTAAAGAAATTTAACCCCCTCAATTGACATCTCTCTACCACCTAAGCTGTCTCCCCTAAGGGATGACCAGTGTCTACATGAAGTTATAATATGACTCAACAAGGAAGTGTTTTGTAGAGAAAAAAAATACATACTTTCTTTTTCACAACTGGGCAACTGCTGTTCTGCAGGCAGCTCATTTGGTAGCTGCTGTGAAAAAGTGTAAATACAGCATGTCCTTTTTTTATTCTGTTAATTATGTTTGCCATTTTATGCATTCAACAGTTTTAGATTCAATAATATGGCTTCAGAAACATAAGACTGAACTGTAGCTGATGAGATGATGGGTATTAAAACAATGTCATGTATGGTTGGAGAGGGATCCCTGCATGTTTACTACTTCTTAGACTGAAGTGAAGCACGTGCTCATCTGGGTGGGAGTATTAGCATCAGCATATCATCCCATTTTTGGCATGCTGCTGCAGATCTCATGCTTTCTTCGTCTTGTAAACTTAGCCTAACCCACTCCCTTCATTCCTATCTCTGACCCCACCCACTTCCCACTATTCACGTATAAATATCTCTTAGATGTATAATGGTACTAACCTGAAGTCTGTAATAAATTGGTGTAGTTTGTCTTACCTCCCTTAACCCTCCTCTAACTACCCTCATTCCCCATTCAAATACGTATTTTAAATATGTACATAACTGTGCAAAGAAACTACCCTTTGTACAAAATTGTTTTTGTTTATGAATATTTACCAGTTTTGAATAATGTCTGCTTTTCGTACTTATATATTTGCGTTTTTGTGTATGACCTGCACACTCCTGGGCTGAGACTGAAAATGATCAGCGTTGGTCAGTGCTGACCAGTGCTCCACACTGGTTAAACAATACAACAATGAATCAATCAATAAATAAATGAAAACACACACACACACACACACACACACACACACACACACACACACACACACACAAAGACACTCATGCACACACACACACACACACACACACACACACACACACACACACACACACACACACACGCATGCACTCACTCACACACACACGCACGCGCGTGTGCACACGGATACACACACACACACACACACACACACACACACACACACGGACACGCAGGCACACACACACAAACACACATACACATGCAAACACACACACACACACACACACACACACACACACACACACACACACACACACACACACACACACACACACACACACACACATCTTTAGAAATGAAAACTTACTAAATGGCTTCACACATACTGGTTATTTTACCACCTACCACCACAGAAAAGTACTGTTTGGTATTATCTGCAAATTTATCTCAAAAGTTACAGTTCTTCTGCAACTTCAGAATTTCTTACATATCTGTCTGTCTAGATATCTAGATATTTATACTTTTATTTATCTAACTGAATAAACCCACTAGGCACACACCTCTTTTCAGGGGCAACTCAGAAATACTATTACTTTCTCAATGAGACACAATAGACAAATGGAGGCTGAGGGAATCGAACTCTGGAGTACAAGATGATACTTGTTACAGCTCATAGCCTTAATCGTCTGTAGGATGAAAAATCATTTGCAGCATAACAGCTAGTAAAACGTCTGGTGTGCCTTGGAAAATTTGTGATTAACACCACTATTCGTCCTAGAGTATGAGGTAAATACTGATTACTAAAATACTGCCTTAATGTTAACAATTTGCAACAGAGTATACTCATGAAAAGATCAACACAGGCTAGACATATTCAAAATCTGAAGGAGACCTAATTGCCACTACTAACAGCTTTTCTTATTTCTGAAGTCATATTATAGTGATTTCAGTAGACTCTCCCTACTGCCACACATGCTTGCCTCTACTTGGGTAAACCATATCTTATAGGTTCATAGGTTCATAGGTTCATACTAGGCTATCTGCCCAAGGGCATTTATAAGCCTAGCCCATAGTTATGTGGCTTTCACCACCCCTTTAGTTTGAATAAAAACTATGCCTATCATTTTTCTGTGCCTCTGTCAAGCAGTGACACTGAAGTAATCCCTGGGGTATATCTGCGATCTCCCATCCATTGGTCAAGATTCCTCTTGAACAAGGCCAGCGAGGTGCTCTGCCTCACATGTACCGAGATTTTGTTCCACAGCGTAGGGAGTCTCTGGGTGATGAATCTGTCCCTCCAGCACGTTCTATTTATAACCGTGTCAAGGTTTAAGTCTCCCGCCCTTGTGGTTCTGAGGGATCTAGATTTTTTGAGGTGAAGCATATTCATCAAATCTGGGTTTGACATGGCCTTATATGTCAGGCACAGGTCACCTCTGAGCAAGCGGTATGAGACTGAATAGAGCTGGAGTTCTTTCAGTCGGGCAGCATAAGACATATTTTTGAGACCCTTTATCCTTTTGGTGAGGAACTTTTGGGGCCTTTCAAGCTGCATCAGGTGTTTGGTCAGATACATTCCGAACGGGTCATTGTACTCAATCATAGGTCTAATGAGTGATGAGTACAGGGGGACGATGACCTCCCTTGATCTAGATGTGAATCCCTTCATGATCAAGTGGGCGATATAGAAGGTTTTCCTAACTACTTTAGCAACATGAGTGTCAAACGAAAGGCTACTGTCAACTTGGGTCCCCAGATCCCTGATGACTTTTCTGTGCTCAGTGGATTGCCACCTATATGGTAGCTAGGGGTAACCTTGTTTTTCCCGAAGGGTATGACTATGCATTTTTTGGCGTTTAACTTCAGGCCATGGCTCTGGCACCAGTTATCCGTTTCTGTGAGGCCCTTCTGGAGGATATTTGTGTCAGATGTGTTTTCGACTATGGCGCCCAGTTTGCAGTCATCTGCAAACTTTGTCAGCCATAACCCTCCTGTGTTTGCTTGTACTTCAGAAAAGTAGATGCCGAACAAGAGTGGACCCAGGACTGAGCCCTGTGGGACACCACTTGTGACAGGCTTTGAGTCTGACATGGCTCCAGCAACTCTGACCCTGTGGGTTCTGTCGCTTAGCCAGTTTGCAACCCATCTTGTGATGTATGGGTTTACATTCAAGCTGATGAGTTTTTCGATGATACCTGAGTGGGGTATTGTGTCGAAGGCCTTTGCCAGGTCGAGGTAGGCTGTATGGACTGCCTTTCCCTCATCAATGGCCTTGGTGACTGTCTCGAAAAAGTCAACCAAGTTTAAGAGGCAGGATCTGCCTTTGACAAAGCCAAACTGGGTTGGATCCAAAGTCTGCAAGTTCCCTATGTAATTATTTATGAGTTCCATTATGATCCTCTCCATGGCTTTGCAGATAAGGCTTGTCAAGCTAATGGGGCGGTAATTTCCAGGGTCTGTGGAGGCACCGCCCTTATGAAGTGGGACCACAGTCGCCGTGCGCCACTCCTTGGAGTGCGTATCCTGAGGTGAGGCTAAGATTAAACAGCTGTCCTAACTGTGGGTTTAATTCCTCGTTGAGTTCATGAAGCACACAGCCGGGGACACCATCCGGTCCCATGGATGCTGTGTTTTTGCCTTAGTGAGGCAGTTCTCACCTGGGCGTTGGAGATGTTTGGGGGCTACAATCCTCTGGAATAGATATCTCTCCTTTTGGGGAGAAGTTTGCACTGAACCTGTCAGCCAGTATGTTAGCAATGTGTGTAGGTTCAGTAATTTTCACATCATTTTGAACTAATTCTGAGCATATCTGGGAGTTTCCTCCTAGGTTTCTAACATAGCTAAAGAAGGCCTTATGATTGTCTTTAGAGTCCTTGGCGATTTTTCTCTCAAAATTTGCCTTGGATGATTTTATGAGAGCTCTTAGTTTGTACTTATGATGATCAAAGGTGTCTTACCTTTCAAGGATTTTGCTCTATCTTGTAGTAGCTTCCTCCTTTTGTTGTAGAGCTTGTTTATGGCTGGGGTCCACCAGACTGGACGCTTGCCTTTGGTACAGAGAGTCTTAGTTTTGTTTGGGATTGCCTGATCCATGCAGTCCTGTAGGTGCTGGTAGAAGGCATTTGTAAGTGATTCAGCGGTTTGAGTAATGTTTACCACTGGCTCAGGGGCCTTAAAGGAGACCACACTAGTTTTTAGAAGTGTGAAATCGGCTTTTGAGAAGTTTTTCACTGTGGTCTTTTTTGTTTCAGGTGGGGCGGGATGAGGACCTCCAGCGAGATTAGTTTATGATCTGATCTCACCAGTGAGGGGTATACTTCCGGTGTTGAACATTTTGATCCCATGTTCGTGATGATGAGATCAAGTATGTTTTCACCTCTTGTGGGGATGGTGACTAGTTGTTCCATGGCATTTGAGTTTATGAACTCCAGGAATCTTTGGGTTAGAGTGTTTGGGCTTGAGTAGTGTTCCCAGTCTATATTAGGGTAGTTGAAGTCACCTAGTATGATGGTGTTTGGAGATACATTTATCCCCTCCAATGTTTTCAGGAAGGCCATGTGAGGTTCCTGAGTTTGAGAGGGTGGCCTGTAACATGCTACAAATTGCAGAGCAGTCTTGCCTATGGTTAATTGCACCTGGATGGTCTCTGATGCTTCATGCGTTGCCACCAACCTTGAGGTGTGGGTGTCCTTTATGAATATGGACACCCCCCCTCCTTTCTTGGTGTTGTCCGGATTTTGGGGCCGGAACGCATGATATGAGGATTTGTGCATTTCTTCATCTACCTTTTATCTTTCAAGGACTCTTAACTGTTTTAAAATGTCTCAGCCAGTTTGTTTACAGAGTGTTATAACTTTATTGTTTATTTTTACATACATCCATATACTGTATTACTTTGAGTGGCAATAGTCACTAAATAGTCAATAAATTTGTAATACAACTTTACCGCTTATTGTTACTTTTTCAAATAGTCCAGATATTGTAATTTTCTGTTGATGCAAAAGTCTCTATAATCTATGTACATTTTTAATTTTGCTATCTGTTCCTAGAGCTTTTCTCTCCAGGCCTCTGTTGAAAATGGATATTTACCTAGTTGGACTCTAATGGGAAAGAAATGTCAACTAAATAAGTAAAGAAATCTGTGCTTGTGTCTCCATTTACTTCTTATTTCACTAGCTCTGATCTTAACTTGACACAATGTCTATCCAGTAACACTTCAGTGACAGTGCTACAGACTCTCGCATGGTAGAAACATGATGAAGAATGTAAATCTTCACAAAGACGGTGCCATCAGACAGCTCATTTAATTTTTGAAAGCAGTATTGTACAATTCATTTTTTAATTGTGATAACCATGAAGCCATACATCCTTATCTTAAATGAAAAATAACCAAGCCTTCATTTACCTTTGTGATCACAACCTTCTGTAGAGAACGCCAGAGTCGTAACAACCTCTCAAAAACATAGAGAATCATGGGACCCAGGACCCATTTCCATGTCTAGGGAGACAACAAAGGACAGATTAGACCAAAACAGTATTAACGGCTAAAAAACAGCTATATTACTTGGCATTACCAATAGAGAATTTAGTCGGATATTACACTGGGTAACAAGATAACAATACTGTCATGTGCTGTGTTAACAGTCTATCCCTCTATTATCATTTTAATAAAAAAATACATTTGGTTTTATTTACATTTGAAAAGTAATGACTGAGAAAGATATAGCTGTCTGACTCCTGTTTCTGTGCATGATGTTGCAGGGGAACAAGTGAGAATGATATGAAAAGCTTAAACTGACTATCATGGGTGTAAAAAGTAAGTAGAGATTAACATTGCAGCAGCAGCATATTTCAGTGGACACCTATTGTTTCTTCAACAATAATACTTATCCTGAAAAAACATCATGTTACTTAGTTTTGTTTCTTACATTCCCGAATTAAGACTCATTGCCACCTGTGAACCTAGGGGCAAACAGCTCATAAAAAAGTGAACTTTGCTACAGTGCTGTATTGTTTACAGTGACACACATATGACAGCCATGGTACGCATACGTACAATAGGTATGCTGATAATAAGTTATAATGGGAGAGATTTAAAAATATTATATCATTACAGGCTTGTGACACTTTCTGTATTTAGTGGAAAAGCTGTTTTAGTAAGATATATACACAATGCTTGTGCATTATAGTAATGCTGTATGTATGGGTGTATGAGTGTATATATATATATATATATATATATATATATATATATATATATATGGGTCTACGACTAATGACCGAAACGACGATTCCCCGACAGGATATTCACCGACGCGAGATGACCGACAGGTAAGTTTACTGACAGGGTTATTTGCCGACAGCGGAAAGACCGACAAGGGAATGTGCGATCGCGACCCGGTAAGTGTGCGATGGTGACGGAGTTAGGAGCGGTCAGGTAAGTGCTCGAGATTGTGGGATGTCGGGTTAGGCTGTGGGAAAGGTGAGTGTGTGTTTGTGTCGGAGGTATGGTTCGGGTAAGGTAAGTGTGTGTTAGTGAGGGAGTGTAGTTTAGGGACGGGTTAAGTGAGTTAGGGTTAGGGTGCAGGTAGGTGATGTGTGCGTTAGTGTCGGAGCTTGGGCTAGGGGTGGGTTAAGTGAGTTAGGGTTAGGGTGCAGGTAGGTGATGTGTGCGTTAGTGTCGGAGCTTGGGCTAGGGGTGGGTTAAGTGAGTTAGGGTTAGGGTGCAGGTAGGTGATGTGTGCGATAGTGTCGGACCTTAGGGTTAGGGTTTGGGTCAGGGCTAGTGTGTATGCTATGTAGTGTAGTGTGTTGTTTACTTTCCGTGTGTCGGTGTAATGATGTTCGGTGTTTTGCGTTGTCGGGTTTGTGTGATGTCGGTTATTTGGCGTCGGTGAGTTTTGTGTCGGGGAATCGTGTCGGTGTTTAGTAGTAGACCCATATATATATATATATATATATATATATATATATATATATTTCATATATAGTTATACATAAATATGCACATGCACACCACACACACACACACACACACACCTCTGTGTGTGTATTTAAACTGCATGAGTTGTCTGATCCACAAACACTTTTTCATTCATGACCCTGACCAAAGACAATTAAACAGATACATTCACAAGCACACACACATACATATGCACACAAACAAAGGAAATAGTGGAACAAATATTGACATACATATGGCTACTGAAGTAAAATACAGTACAACAACAAAATTCATTAAAAATGAAAAGGAAACTTTATATCCTTAGTTCCCCACACTTATGTCCTTCTTAAGGCAGAGTCTCAGCTAGCCACTTGACAGTGTAAAAATTGGCTCTAGGTGAGTTGGTCATGTTGATTAATGCCACCAAAAATGGGCAGAGGTATTTGCCAGAGATAATAGGGTTGAACACCCAATCTACTCCAGGCTATGCCAGAGAGACACCCTAACAGGTGTCTATGTGCCTCTGTTGGACAGTGTCTGTCAGCCTTAAAATCCAGCTACCCATGGTCAATAAGCTATTGGTCGGCTGTTGTCCAGTTGCCCAGCTTGGGTAACCTGGAAAAACTCTGAACAAAAGCTGGATGTAAAACCATAAGTGTAGCTGGCTCAATCCGTGTCCAATACTACAAGCCAGCACCCCACCCCTGGTAGCTCTTCAACTGAAGAGAAAAAAAGAACACTTCCCTGTAATAACCTGATCACTACTTTCTAGCAAATGGATTATTATAGTTACATCCATGCACTGCCCCCCCCCAATCTCTTCCACTGAAGAGCAAATGAAAAACAACTTCACGGTAATAACACAATGGTTCACAAAGTTCACATAAGTCTACTTCTCAGGGGGAGGACAGTCTAGAAATGGTGTGGGAATTGTGACATAGAAGCTTCAGGAGACAGTGAGGGATGTCATCACAATTACTGGGAAATTCCTGGCATTCACACTCCAGTATAAGAATAAGGTAGTATTCATAATCCCTGCCTATGCCCCACAACAGGGTTGTGAGAGGGATGAAAAGAATGCATTCAGAAAGAAGTTAGATAAAAGAAGGTGACATGAGTTAGTGTTGCAAATGGGGTATCTAAATTCTCATATTGGGACAGATAGAATAATATATGAGGACTACCTGGGCCCACATGGGTGGGGTAACAAGAATAAAGCAAAGGTCATTCTAGACTTCTATTTAGAAAATAGCTTAATGGTGGCCAACATATGGTTCACCAATAGAGACTGTCACAAGATCTCATATAAGGGTGGCCAACATGCAACTCAGATAGACTTTCTCCTAGTAAAGAAAAGGCACTGGGGTAAAATTAATGCTTGCATAGTCAATCCCAGTGAAACAGTTATCCCACAGCATAAACCACTGGTACAATCGGCTGCAAGCAGTGGTCAGAGAATGCCCTAAGGTCAACAGAGACTAGGCTGAAGACCTGGAAGTTGACTAGAGTGAGTGTAAGGGAATACTTAGGGCTCTAGCACCTCAAGAAGAAGAAGAGGAGAGAAGATATAGAAAGCTGAAGATGAATGGCAGCATCTCAAAACATCATGTAAGAAATCTATGAAATAAAATAGTGGTTGAGCCAGTTATGGAAATAAGGTGTGATGACCCTCCCCTGGACCAATAATCAAGGAGCCTCAATCCTCACCACTGGCATTCACTGGAAGGATAGCAAGTACACACACATTATTTCCAGATGCAGCTCTCTGTATCAAGTGCAATGTCCCTTAAGAGCACACAGAAACCACAGTCAGTCTGGGGCTGGTTTCTCCCTCTTCTTCCAAATCCCCAATAAGATACCCCACTGGCATGCCTATAGAGTTGAGATTTCAGCCGAGTGACCAATTCAAGATCTTCAGCAACCTCTCTATCCAATCAGTGCTTCATGTCCCTGCCCAAGTAGCTGACACACACACACACTTTGAGGTTTGATTTACACACATACACACCTGGGAAAGGCTGTAACAGGTTTACTAGCTATGCCTTCTTCTGCCCAGACTATAAGGTAGTTTTAAATGCCACCAGTCACTCCTTATCAGCTACTTTAGGGCCCTTAACAAAGGGTGTCCAATCTTACTGTGTAATATTAATATTAATACAAATGGTAGTTTGACCAAGAGCGAGGCTATTAGGAGTGGCCCACACAGTGTCACCAAATACATATGCAAGTACTCTCAGAACTTAAATATCTCTACATAGATCAGCCACAATGAAAGGTTTAAACATATTTAATAATAAATAATAAAAGAACAAGTCAATACTAAACTTATATTCACAGTGACATCAGAGTTCAAAACCACAGGAAATATTTAAAATAATATTGCAGTACAGGCTTATGCAAATAAAGAAAAACATCTAAACTAAGCTTTACTATATTCCTGACTATATCTAAGAGAGTTATACTGTCCCCTATAAACATACTTCATTAGAGAAAGGCAGATGTGGTGAATGGTTCTTAGTGTTGTTGTTAGATCCAAGACAGAATACAGAATGCTCTGTCTGACTAAGGGACTTCTCAAATTAATATCTAAAATAGTACTGCTGTGATAGCTTGCAGAATGACATAATTTCTGGTCACCTGACTTCTAGTTTCCAGGCCAAAACCCCCATTGCTAGAAGCTGGCATCATTTAGCATCTATGTGTAAAAATATAGAGAAGGGCTTTTCCTCAGATATTTGACAGATGTTAGAAGTCATAAAACAATTGCTTTCCTTCATGCTTAAAAAGTAGCAATTAGTTCAATCCAAGGACAATACAGAAAGCTTTCTAGCACAGACTCTGTGTCTCTAGCTGTATTGAAAACTTGAGAGATAGCCTCTTTTATTGTGAAGACAATAAAATAATTTAATTTCAGCTATTTTTCTAAAGTTTGCTGGACTGAAGTTAACCCTCCAGTTTCCTCTGTTGACATATACATTTAAACAGTTAAATAGTGCATGTACATTTCTGTTCTCTTCCACTAGGGCACACTGTGGATACATTGTAAGCACAAGCATTTTACAAAATATCTTTTCAACACAAACATTTGTACAGAGCAGTTTGATATACACATGACATACTGTTCTAATACATTTGTAATACAAGCATTTTATATAAATAATTTCGATATTCACCAATGACATATGATTATTTACAAAATTCTAGCTAGCCGTGCTGACAGTACCCCCTTTTGTCACATAAGGTACATAAGAAAAGCTGGTGGTGCAATGCCCAAGTCCAGGAAGTTATCAAAAGAAATAAGGAGTATAGAAAAAAGGTGGGAGATAGAAAATATGGATCAGGATGAAAAGGAATACTGGCTAGCTAGCAGAGAGGCTAAGAGAGCAGTCACAACTTTTTATTTATTTATTTAACATTTCTTTACCGGGATGGCCTGAATGGACAACCCTGTTCATTTTCAGTGGAGGCCCGAGGAGAAAAGCTCCATCAAAGTACATTTTTACTAATACATGTCTAGTACAAAAAAGAAAGTTAACTATATAGCTTATATGTATCTAATTACAGTCTAGCAGAGATCTGTAAAGCAATTTATATAAATAATCAACAAAAATATATATATATGAGAGATGCGATTAAGTAATAATCACCAAAATATATACATGAGAGATGCAATTAAGTACAAATACAGTACAGCATGTCTTAGATTTTCTTAAGCCTCTATAGTACATTTAGTATGTCATCTGACAGAATATAGTTTACAACTGGGAGGAAGACAAGGGGATATAGGTTAGGGAGATGGAGGTTACAGGAATTATAGAGTGGACAGAAGTGCAGTTCGATGTTATATCTGAGTGAGGGAAAAGTTATCCAGGGTTAGAACATGAGCAGAGCCAGGTAGGTGTTAGGTGATCTTTTAGTAGTTTCTTTAACTTGGTGATGCTGGAGGTGGATCTAATATTGATGGGTAGGGAGTTCCAGGTTTTGGCGATACTGTTTGAGTATAGCGAGTCACCAGCATTATTGCTACTTTTAGTGATGTTTACTAGGTTTTTGTTACTGGAGCGCAGGGTCCTGTAATTAGAATAGTGATTAAGTAGACCTTTGAGAGTGGCTGTTTTTTCAGGTTGGTTGAATATTTAGTGGGCCATGGAGAGTTGGTTAAAAATTAGTAGGTTGGGGAATTCAAGCCATGAGAGTTTTTGAGAGTGTGACAGTGATGGGATCTGTAGCTGGCATGTGTAGTGAACTTTGCTATTTTATTATAGCAGCTGTCTAGTTTGTTTATGCAAGTTTACTTGAGGTTAATAAGGATAGAGATGCAATGGTAAATAACAGGGTTTCAGAGGCACTCTGCCACTTTCTGGAAAGTGACTCAGTAGACAGCATAAAGAAAATCTATCAAGCTGAAAGGCAAAGACAGAAAGATAAAGCAGATAGTCATCAGACACCATTCATAAGGGATGCCAGCTTACCAATCCAAATTGTATATCAAAGGCAGATGGAAGGAGTATTTTTAACAGCTTCTAAGTGAAGAAAATCCCACAGAAACTGTATTGCCCCATAGACAGACAATAATGAAAGAATAAGAAGAGCCTGCCTTAGAAGAAGTAAGAACAGCACTAATGAAAATGAAGTCAAGACTCAAGTATGAACAGTGTTTGGACTCAGAGAGGGATGTCCGGTACTAGGGTGTGTATCAGGGTTCAGCTCTGAGGTCACTGCTGTTCATATTGGTGATGGACTATATTAACAAAGAGGTCAGGGGCAGAGCAACAAAGCTGCCATATACAGACAATGTTGCATTACAAGCAGACTCTGAGCCGGAACTTCAGCAAATAAGTGAATGGAAGACAAAACTAAAGGCCCATGGGATGAAACTAAGTGCAGACAAGACAGTTGTCATGGTAGCAAATGGGAGAAATCAGAAGAAACTGAAAATTGTGATAGAAGGGAAAATAGTGGAACAAGTTAATGGCGTCAAGTACCTGGGAGGGGTGGCTGAGGAGGCCAAAGCTAGAATCAGAGGTGCTACAGCCAATTGGCAAAGAGTATCAGGGGTAGTGTATGACAGAATAATGACAAAGAAGCTGAAAAGTAAGGTGTACAAAACAGTGATGTGACCAGTACTATGGTATGGTACAGAAACCTGGGTTTTAAGAGCATAGCAGTTGAGGAAACTAAAGGTGATGAACATAAGTGCTTGAGATGGGTGGTAGAATGCACACTGTGGGACAGATGAAAAAATAAGGACAGTAGAGCAGAAGTCATAGTAGCACTGATTGCAGAAGAAGTTAAAAAGAACAGATTACAGTGGTTCAGGCACATTTGCAGGAAAGCAGAAGATAATTTGGTGAAAAAAGATTTTGTAGAGACAGGAATAAGCTAAGAGGGAACAAAGGCATCCATCAAAGAGATGGATGGATTGTGTAAGAGAAGACTTTGTGAGTCAGGCATGACTGTCAAAAAAGGTAGGAGAGTGGCACTGAATTGCGAGAGATTGCAAGTGTTAATGTGGCATCCCTAACCAATATAGAAAATGTGAAAAAGGGGGTTGATGATGATGACATCTAGTTGTAAGGTATCAAGCTTTTTATAATGTTTATACATGGTTCTATTTGCTGTTAAGTAGGTGTTTTAATATGCATTATGCAATGACTGTCCATTAACATTCAAAAATGAGCAAGCTGATTGGTCATCCCAACCAGCGTTGTTGTTGTCATTGTGTCTTTTGGCTTTTCCCGCTTAGGGGTCGCCACAGCGGGACTCCGGTCCGCTAATGATTGGCAGTAGATGTTTACGTGCCGAGTTTCCAGCTCAGACGCACAATCTTCAACGAAGGTACGCCCACTCACGCATGTCTCCACACATAAGACGCTTTAGCTGAGACTCGAACAGGACAACGTCATACTGTGAGGTGACAATGCTACCGCAGTACCACCACCGCAGTGGTCAGCCCAACCAGCTTGCCCATTCTAAATCGAGCATATACCAATAGAAAAAAGTCTGGTTGCCCAGATTTTCTTCTATTAATGTATGCTACGGAAATTCTAGTTTACTTTAATTTAAAAAAAATAAAATAAACTTAGAAATCTGGAGACTTCAAAAAAATGAGAGCGGTGGGACAGAGAAAATACAAGGATAAAAAAGTATGTTATGCAAAACCACAGAAACATTCCTGATTATCGTTATATTTTCTCTGTTCCTTTTCTCTCATATGTTGGAAGTCTCCAGATTTCAATTTTTTTTTATTAAAAACAAACAAGCAATAGAGATCTTCTTTTTTCCGTTGCTTCCTTTCCATAGCACTCATGTATTGCGTAAGTTTGGGAATGTAAGTCCCATATGCATGCGCAGTACATAAAGAAAGCTCCATGATACTGGGGAAAAATACGGAAGAGCACCATGGCGCTGTTATACAAGGACATTATTTAAGAAAACTAAGTAATCTTTTTCTTAAATAATATCATTGTATAATAGCAATAACCCATAGCTGGGTGTGGGTAATGCTGATTTACCCATGGTTGGCTTTGTTTGGTCTATTGGGCTTCACCCTCATGAGCAAACTACACCAACCATGGGTAAATCCAGAATTACTCACACACAGCCATGCGTATACTAAACAATAGCATTCATTTATTTATTTATTATTTATTTTATTTGTCTTTTGTTAATCGGGTTAGTCCACTGGGCTGGTGGCCCATTTTCAGTGCATACCCCAGGAGAAAAGCTCCACAACAAAAAAAATATATATCAATACAATAGCAATACAATAACAAATAATAATAAGAAAACGTTTACATAACAAGTAAAGTGAATCTGTTTATATAACAATATGCATTTATGCTGTGAATAGGTACAAAATCAAATTTCAGTCATGTGATAGTAGAGAAAAAATAACAAGGCAAAACTATTCAGCATAAAGAAAACCTAGTAAATAGAAGGAAGTTGAGCCTTGTAGTAGACAAGAAGATTTACAGCTAGGGCATCAGAGAAAAAGCACTTAAGCATTATTAAACTCTAAACCAAAGGAAGAAGAAAGGTGGGGAGGAGAGTCAGGGGAGCAGAATGTCAGAGGAGGGAGGGGGAAGGGGAGTATAGTTGGTTAGGAAGAGAAAGATGATATACAAGTACAGAATTGCTAAGTGAGTGAGCTGAGGGTCGATGCTACTAGTGGAAGCGAAAGTTGTATAATATGAAGAGAGAAGAAATTGTTATAGTCTGACAACTACATAGGGTCATAGGTTCAACTAGTGTGAGAAATGGGCTGTGAAAGCAATGGAGAAGTCAGCTGTTCATGGTTATTTTTTAGGCCATAAGAGTATGTTCAAGTTCAAAACCAAAGACATAGAGTGCCACTTGCCTATCACTAGCTTATGAGGAGAGATAAGAGATACTACCCTCTGTATTCTGGAATGATCTGTATACTCTAAAGGGAGAAGTAAAGTTTAATCTCTTAGCTAGAAGTCTAAAGAGCACAGATAAAGATACATCTGCTTAAAGAATTCTGCCCCAAAGGGAACAGGCACCAGTTTATTGTTCTCATTGATGCATGGTGTTTGGATGTGGGTGATGATAAAAACTGATGCATTTGTTTTGCCAAACTTGCCGGTTATTGTTAGCAGTAGAGAAAAAAAGGAGTATATGAAAGGCTGTAGTCAGCTTGGGAGTACTTTAAGTGCTCTGGTATAACATTTCTGGACAGAAGAGTCAGTGTCAATTGCTCAATATGGAGCAGACACCTTTGATAGTGGAGGATCAAAGGGCTGTGGGTCCTATTCTCACTCCAGGTAATCAGATTAATTTCCATATTACTGACACTGCAGTGTATCATAAGAGGTTACTACACATGTGTGTGCTGTACTTCAGATGAGATATTAAACCAACATTCCATCTGCTTCTAAAAATAGTCTTGTCACATACCTACAAACATGTAGAATACATTCTAGAGTTGCTAATTTAGAGGGTTGGGTTAAAACAGACACCTAAGCATATGAATTGCTGCCTATTCTCCTGTTTCCCATGCTGCCTGGTAGTTTAGAAAAAAACATGTCACTTCATTCATCTGAGGTCTGCTGTAGTCTAGCTGATGACCCACAGAGCAAACATTTTTGTCTTGGAGAAGATGACCAAAAGTTTGCTGCACTGAATAATTTCAGTATTATGTTCTGGTCCAGACAAAGTGCTTTTTGTTATGAATGTGCAATACAATCTCCCCTTAACTGCACCAGAACATCGACACACAGCAATGTGTTCATTACACACTGATAAAGTCTACCTGTTGGGTGAAAATGTAATGTTTTTTCTTGCATTTCCTGAATCTGAATAAAGTAATTTTCATTCTTATAATGGTAAGCTTCAGAAATAATGCCAACTAGAAGCCGGTGTTGCTCAACTCTTTATAAAGCTGAGAAAAGTGCTTTCATCTTATACACTTCTTCAGATGTGTGGTTTGTGAAAACACAAGATTTGTTTATATACACTAGTCTTTATGCAGAGGTGATGATGAGGATCTAGCTAGTCAATCAAGAGTATATTTTGGTGATTGGGGGCACAGGCGTCCAATGAAATGATGGATAGGACCACCCTGATTTGAATAGAGGTATCTGTGTGGTGGTGCTGAGGATCCTCTCTGATTAGGTATTTGGAATCATGTCAGCAAAAGCTTCTTTATATCCATTTTGCTAAAACC
>NC_056749.1:752167268-752394768 GCF_019279795.1 Protopterus annectens
TTGTGTTGGTGAGAATGTCTTTGGATCTGTAAAGCATTGCAATTTTTTGGTACGTTTTTTATACATTTTTGTATGTGCACCTCAAATGTAAGATTATAGGTTCATAGGTAAGGTAAGTACTAGGCTAGCTGCTCTTACAGGAAATTTTCTCTAGCTAATTCCCCTTTTTGTATTTGAAATAATCTGTCCCACTTGGTCATAGATTGGCCTTACCTGTCCCATGGTTGATAATTACATATTACTCCTAATGAGAATAACTGGGATCATACCATAGATAATTTGAGTGGTCATATCCCTAGGATAAAGCATTTAGGAGCTGCATCTGCCCATTTTTACTGCATAGGGCAGTTGTGGGGTAAAATTTCTGTTTCCCATCCATATATCTAAGTTGCATTTGAAAATGGATAGGGATGAACTTATTTTTCTGCGAATGGGGAGTCTTTTTCACAGCAGCAGTATTGTCTGCAAGATATACCTGTCCCTCCAAACTGTTCTATTAAAGGGGCACTAGTTCATTTCTAAAATCCCATTTCTGCTTTGGTCCAGAGCTGAAACACTACCACCCACTTAGCAAATCACCTCCCTGTTTGTGACATCAATAATGACATCCTAACAAACCCTACCCACGGCATTAACTTTCTTAAAAAATGTTAAAACCTGTAATCCAGTCTTGTTTTACTTCCCCCAGCAATAAGGCAGCCACGTCGTCAGTTCCCTGCTTTCACATGGTGCCCTGTACTTGTTTTGACATTTTGTTTTTAGGTAAATACTATTTTAGGCAGTGGAAAATGTAATATTTGGTTAGTAGTGAAATACAGTTGACAAAATGTGTCTTCATAGGTGACGTATACAGCATACAATGTAGCTTTTTTAATGATACGTAACGTTCTTTGCAGAAAGCACGAAAGGGAAAATAATATGTGTTGTTAAATATAACGCTAAATATGAACGCCGGATTGTCTTGAGCACTAACTGACTACAAATAAAAGTGTACACAGTGGGTGCATAGCATTCCAGAGCTCCTGTTCCAATATTTTCTCTATTAAGCAGGTGGGGATAGCTTTCGACATTTGCAGATTATTTTATGTTGCGTGGCATTTCTCCTTATAGCAAACCGTCTTTGATATAGTTTAACTGTTTTTTTGTTTTTTTTTGTTAGCGAGAGACAGATATTTAAAGGTGCAGTCTTACGTTTTGTAAGTTGTTCTGTTTCATGAAACACAATTGGCCATAGTTATTTTGGTTTGTGGGCAGTATTACCCAACAGTAGCCTCAATTTAATTTACCTTTCAAAAATATAATTCACCATCACGCAATTAGTTGTGGAGCTGCCTTCTTTGTAATAATTCAAATGCGGGCGGTTTTACAGTTGTAATTTGCGTTTACTGAGTTTTGAGTCTCTAAGACTATACTTGGGATTTCAAAATGGAGTAACTAACTGTATGTTGTTTTTGCCACAGTATGATTGTTTGATGGAAACAAAAGCATGGCATGCTTGTGAAAGGAAAGCTAATTTTTGTAAATTGAATAAAGAAAATGTAAAAGTCTTGCTGCCTAAAACAATGTCACCTTAAAGGGGAAATGGAGTAAGTTATACTTTGTCATCTAGAAAAGTTGAAAGTGAGAAAAGTATAATGAGGGGAAACTGATAATGATGGACACATTTTATAAACACTACAAGACATTATGAGTATGATAATTATTTAAAAATATAATATAAGGCAGAGAAAGTATAAAGATGACAGCAATGAAAGATTATGATGTGAAGAATATTTTGAAAAAGATAACTATAGAAGAATTAGATTTTGTGTCAAGAGAAGTAAAAAAAGCTCACCTGGATTTGATGACACATCAGCTATATGTTTTACACAGAAATGGGGAAAGACTAAATAGTTTGTTTTTAAAAAATGTTAATTAAATAAATTGCTGGAGAAATTGTTAGTAAATCAAGAGATCCCTGTAGGAGTAATAAGAGTTATACAGAAGAAGGGGGAGGAAAGGCAGATGTGCCCATTACTTTATGTAATGTGGACTATAAACTACTGATGAAAATGCTGTAGAAAAGATTTAAGAGTATAGAGTGAAGTTTGATCAATAAAGGTACATATGGTATTTAGGGTAAACAAGCTAAAGAACTGTTATTTTAAATGAAATTGTTGAGAGCTTTATAAGTAATGGAAAGAGGATAGAGAAGCATTCAACAATAGCTATACACAAGTATGAACTATATTGCCACCATCTTTCAGGAAAAGTCAGAAAATGACTATGTTTTAAAGTAAATATAGGGTAATACCTCAGTTAAGGTGCTAGGGAATGGGTGGACAAGTAAAAACGTTAACATATGTATGGGACTGTTGCTAGGACTGCCCAATTTATAGTGTTTCTTTGATATTAGCAATGAATGCAGTTGCTGAAAACTGTACCACTGCATTTCGGACAACTAGATGACAATATGAGCCACAAGTATTTTTGTCTTATTGATGTTTCATGCAAGCAATGTTGTTATAACTGCTAAAAACAAAGTTGTGGGTTAAAGAAGTAATGAAACAAATGGAATCTCACTTATAGTACATAAGATTAGATTACCTTACATAAAGGAAAATGTGCAGAGTTAGGAGAAAGATTGAAAACAGGGAAAGACTGTTTTTCCCAAAGCATGAAAGTACAGCCATGTAGAGACTTACCGTAATAGTAAATGTTTAAGTGGATCACTGTTAGAGTAGTCCTTTCTACTGGACTGCACTGCTAAGTATCCCTGACATCTGGCCTGATTTCTAGAACTCTGGATTCTTGTGCATATGCCCAACTTGTGATACATCCATATGTGTATAATAAATATGGCATCTGACTATGCCAAATCATGGTTTTCTTGCCCCAGAAACAAATGTAGAGTCCTAGGAGTGCAAATACAACCAAGAGATACCATATAAAGGTTCCCAGATGGGTAAACAGGTGTAATACTCAGAAGAGACAAGGAAATAACATAGAGAAGGATTAGAGGGGTACATGAAGTACCCCTCAGTCATTAAACAGACTTGTGCAGAGGTGGATAAGGATAGAAAGGTTTGGGTACCACACCGCAGCCCAAGATGCCGATGATACAGAGGAGACAGTAGAGAGGATAGTGGGAAGAAGATTGTACTGCAACAATGATCTACTGACACTGTTACACTATATACTATCATTATGATCACTATAGCAGTAGTCCTTTCTGCTGGGATGATTCCTGGAGCTCTAGGAATGAAGAGTGACGGGCTGAGAACTGTGGTTGCAGTGCAGCAAGGCCTGTAATACTGGTATAGTAAAACCTGCTGTAGTCCTGGACTGAATGTCTTAAGCTGTAATGCTTCCAGAAGGTGTGAACCAATGTCCATGAGGCTGCTTCCATAATGGTCTGAGTACTGGCTTCCTTTAGGAATGCCACTGTTATAGCAGCACCCCTAGTACTGTGAGTCTTGACTGGAGCTACCAGAATTTTACCTTGAGAGATGTAGCAAAACTGCATACATTTAGTACCATTTAGTAATGGTTTGCTTGCAAACTGATTCCCCCTCTTTCTTTTGAGCAAATGAAATAATTTGTTAGTTTTCTTTGCATACATAGCTCTGTGTAGGTAATACCTAAGCTGTCAGTGTGCATTCAGGGTATGCATGAGTGTTTCACCCTTATTATAAGGGTTTTCCACAACATAATAACTTGTTATCGTTTGCTTGAGGGAGAATTAAGTCACTACTTTGAACATAAAGAATGGAACGATTTGTAGGCTAATTCTGCTTTTATGGAAAACCAAGAATGTGTCTTTGCACATCATGGCTTGCAACTCGGATATCCTCCTAGCTGAGGTGATAGCCATGAACAGGACAGTTTTTCAAGTTAAGTACTTAATAGGGGCTAATGCAACTACTGAGAAAGGGCCGTAGTAAGCTTTTCTAGGACGTGGTTCAAGTCCCATTGCTGGGCAGCCATTTTTCTGACTGCTCACAGGTGTAAACCCCTGTTTTACTGGTCTCAGGTTGCTAAATGCATATCCTGTGGTACACATTCTGAATCAGCCAAGAGGTGAACTTTGATAGATAAGAATGCAGCGGACTGAGATGCTGAAGTGCCAGGGGCACTGTTGCTGCCTTAGATTCCTGCCTCTTTGCTGACACCAGTTGGCAAACCCTCTTCCTTTTTACAAACTTCCTAGCCTCAGTTTAATTTCTCCAAGTCTTTTCTGTTTCTAATACCATGACAGGTAGGGATCCCATTCCTAAGTCAGAATACTATTACAGTTCATGAAATTAGTAGTGTTTCAGTCATTGATGTTAACCAAGAGTGCTCATCTCAGCACCCACAATATGCCCATAATTGCCTCCTTCTGTAATTCCTATGGGGTTACATGTCATCATCAATCCCCTTTTTACCATTTCTATGTGGATCTGGTTGTCATGTCAGCTGTCACCATCTCTCTCAATTCGATGCCACTCACCTACCTTCTTCAACCATCATGCTTGTCCTCTTTCTTTACCTTCTCTGCATCTGGAGCTACTTTTACTTCTACTCTGTCCTCATTTCTTCATCTATTTCACAGTGTGCATCCTACCACCAGGCACTTCATCTTCCCTACCCCCAGCTTCTTCAGCTGCTCTGCTTTTACTGTCCAGGTTTCTATGCCATACAGTAGTACTGGTTGCAACAGTTTTCATAATGGTTAAGGTCTTTACCTCCCATGTGCAAGATACAAGGTTTGATACCGACCTCCAGCCAATGCCTGTATGGAGTTTGCATGTTCTCCCTGTGTTTCTCTGTGGTTCCTACTACCTCCCAAAAACATGCTGAGTGTTTACACCTCAAACTCCCCCAATAATGGAGTTGTGGGCAGCAGCACAGACTCTAGATGGTGGCTATACAGGGAAGAGTTCTATAGCCAATTGCTTTATGTATAAACATGGATCACAGGCTGACCATCATGTCAGAGCTAGCACTAGATGGTGTAAAAATTGAATCTAGGTAATTCATTTGTGTGACTAATGGAGTTACATGTATTGGTAGCATATCTAATTATGACTGTAAATTCTTTTTTTATTAGACCTGCTGCTCATACAATAATTGGAACTGTGTGGCTAACTTTCTTCCAAATTGCTCTCACTTCTTCCTGCAAATCCTGATATTTTATGACTTTGCATCTCTCTGTATATAAAATACTATATTCACTGGGTGTAGCAATTTCAATTATCAATGCTACTTTTTTTTTTCACAGATCACTATATCTGGTTTTCTCACATCTATGTTTTGAGCTGTTGGTAATGGATGATCCCATGTGATGTACACTTCATCATTCTCTATAATGTTTTGTGATTCATGTTCCCAATGCTTCTCACTCACTTCTATATTGTAGTGTTTACACATTCGCCAATGCAACAGTCTTACCATATTTTTGTGCCATGAGTATATGATACCCATCAGCAAGGTATCCAACTATTTCCAGTTTATTTATTTATTTATTTTTTATAGAACATGCACTTGTCTGGTTCTCCCACTTTTTCAATGGATTTTGTAAACCAACATGTATGTATTCCACTATCCTGAGATGCCATTATTAACCTTTCATCTTTTAATTTCAGTCTGCCTCTCTTTAACCATTACTGCATCAAACCATGGTCAAGATGAGGTTGTTTCAGGTGATCTCTGTACTTGACACTATATTTATGGATTTCCAGGTTTCTTTCCTTCTCATCTGCTCCTTCTCCTTGTATTCTTTCTTTTGCTTTTTGTCACAGTCAGTTGCTGTCTAATGTTTCCCTGCTTCTGGTTTGATTTCTATCCCTGCCTGGCACTGAAAATGCTTCTGCTAAACTAAGCAAAGATGTCATCTTAGACTTCTTCTCCTCATGTTTTAAAAGGTTCACTGTGTTTGGATTTGATTGCATCAGCAGATATGTATGCAATCCCACAATTACAGATCTACACATGTAATCAATTTTGAGGAAGCCCATACGTCCTTCACAGTGAAGAATATATCATATTGGTATGCACTGATTTTTGTATATCACTTGCTAAAATTGGTCCAAATATTTTGGGTCTAACTGATCACCCCAAAACTTTAAGTTACAACAGGAAGAGCAAATTGATTTGTAGCTTGTCCTTTACTCATAGATGTCAAACCAGTCTTCAGTACCAGTTTTTGTCTTCTGAAGATTCCTTACTGAGTGTTATTCGCATTTGTTTGTTTTATTGTGTATTCTTCATCTATTCCCAAATATTTCTACACTTTCTCCAGCTCAGGCTTCTTCATATCACATTCCTTTGCCAGGTTGATATTTTCTTGGTGTTGCAACTTTCCTGTTTTAAATGTTGCTTTTGCACATTTATCAAGACACCAGTGGACACCATAGTGGAACTTGTTAAGTCTCTAATCTAGAGAAACAGCAAGGACACACCTCATTTATGGCAACCTACCTACTGTTAGTTTTTTAGTCAACTCATTACCAACGTATAGCTGTTTCTTCGTTTAGGTAGCACAGCCACATTATGTCCCATTGGTAGATGTAGGCAAATCAGTTTACTACTGCTCATTAAATACCAGTAAAATAAAATCAAACATTTGCATGTCTGACAAACAAGAGGGATATAGGATCACACAAAAAATATCTCTAAAAATTTGTTGATATGTCAGCCTTTTCAGAGACCTGCAAAAAGGTTCAAGAGGGTAAGAAAAAATGGCAAAGAAGCACATTGTCCAGTCTCTTCTAATGATAAGGATTTGTGTATGAGGCAGATCAGTTCTCATTCCTCTGAAGATTATGCTAAGGAAAGTTCTTCCTAACTAACATTTGGGCTCTCCATCAGAAGATATTCCTGTATAGACACATTACCTTTCATAGGAGAATTGTTTGGTTGGTGTATAATAAATAATTCTCCTGAGATAACATATAGAGATACACTGAGACTCCCAAATAGAAACGGGGCAATCTCCATTGCTCTGCTTTATTTTTATGATGCCTGAGAGCTCGAGGACAGTTTTCTGATTTTAAACTGTCATGCTCTCAAAATTCATATAAGTTTTAAAATTTTCCTTTAAATACACATCACCTACATAATATCAGCAAGGCTGATTCCGACCCTGTCTCATTCTGTCAACATCTACAGAAGTAGGACAACTATTCCAATAGTTCTTTTGTGTGATAATGATTCTGGTTTACTATAATCTAGATGAGCAGTCTCAGAACCAAGTGTTTGCCAGAAGGAATTTAAGATGGGCTTTGAAGAACTTAATACTCGCTAGTTATCTAATGGATGAGGGTAAGGAATTCCATGCTTTGCATATGACTGCAGAAAATAGGGCATTCCCGTGGCTACTGAAAGATTTTGTCAGGAGACAAGGTATTTATTTTTAGAATACTTAGGTCTAGTGAGAATGTGCCATTCTATAACTGGAGTTATTATCACTTACTTTTCATGATAAAAGAAGATGCTGTGTACAAATTTTAGTTGAGAGAAGGTCAGATGGTTAGGCATTTTTTTTATAAATCATTAAACAGTACTTACGTATTATCGCAACCAGATTTTCACAGTTGCGACTTTCGCTTATTTCGGTAGAAACAAGGCTATGAAACAGTGTAAAGTGGCATTCGGAGTGTGTATTGCTGGGGAATAATTTCGGATTGCCTTCGGGAACAAAAACAGTGGAGAAAGCCCTCTTCCTGTTTTTTTGCATGCTTGCATTGTCATGCCTGCTGTTGGTGTGATGGATGGATTGCATTCACTGTGTGGAAGGAATCCTTCAGAGAAGGCAAACACAGACATAGTAGTGATGGTTTTAGTGACATTTATTTTTTTAACAATTTGTAAATAAAATAATGGTTAAAAGTAAGCAAGTGTGGGTTAAACAATTTCTCAGCATCTGTGTTTTACTTCTCTGAGGAATTTCTTCTGCAGGTTCAAAATGAGACAAACGATACTATGATAACTGCCATGAAAAGTGTAGCGTGCCTATGTAATGCACGCAAACAAAACAGGAAGATGGTTTTCTCCACTGTCTCTGTTCCCGAAGGTAATCTGAAGTTATTCCCCAGCAAAACACACTCCGAACACCACTTTACAGTAAATGTAAAGTTTTGGGGCACTACTACACATTTACAAAGACAATTTCGATTGCTTCATGTACTCCTATCTGTGGGGGCATGCGCATTTCGCAACCATGAAAATCTGGTTGCGATAATACGTAAGTACCCTTTAAACCATGTTTCAACAATGAACAAAATATCACAACTTGCTTAGACAAGCATTGCAGACCATTGGACGTAATATGTAAATGATGCAGACTGTTCCTTCATGTATTACATAACAATGTCATAAATCAACAACTTACAGGTGAGAATTCTGACATTGGACATAAAACAATTTAATCAACCCACAGGCAGCTTTTGTTGTTCATTTACACATGGAACAAACATAAAAAAGTTTTCACCAGTATGGTTTTGTCTCTGGAAGTGAAACATTACTATCTTCCCTAATCTGGAAGATTCGTTGATAGCGGCAGAAGGAAAAGAACTGTTGACTCAGTACATCAATCACACTATTGTATTGGTCCACTCCCTGCAATTAATATATTGTACTGATTTCAAGAAAAAGACAGAGACAGCTTTTCTTTGACTATGTGATAAACACAATACCTCAGTAATATGCGTTCTAATTTCTATCCTTGTCTTCTGGACAGTTTTTGGATAATGGTATCCTGGATAAAGCATGTTCAAATTATTGAAAGAGTATCTGTAACAAACTGAACAGATACACGGCATCCTTGATCACTACAACTCTGATGCCACATAATCTCTGTAACACGACTTAAACCTCACATGCATACATTACTATGTCTAATACTCAGTTCATTTTCATGCAGCTCAGAGTCATAGAGGGAAACAGACCTTATCCTGGCAGTCAGGGGGTGGAAGGCAGAGAAGCAGCCCAGTAAGGGACACAGTCCATCCTATGAAGCAAGCAAGCACTCACGCATACACACACACACACACACACACACACACACACACACACACACACACACACACACACACACACACACACACACACACACACACACACACACACACACACGCACACACGCACACACGCACACACGCACACACACCACACCTACAGGTAATTTAGAAGATCTCCAATTCACCTAATAGTATGTTGGAGCTTACAAAAAAAGAACCTCAAAACACAAAGAAGACATGCAAACTCCATACAGAAGGCAACCCAATCAGGATTAGAAGAGAAGAACCAAAAGCTGAGAGGCAACAGTGCTCACTGCTCTACCACTGTGTTTTCCTCATACAAGTTACACTAGTTTCAGACAATAGTACATTATCATTATACCCAGTTCAGTGAAACAAACTATGCTTATCAAGTAATAAAATCTATGAAAACTTATTTCTTGGGGATGTCTGCATTGAATGGACCTCTTGCTCTACACTTATTCCTATGATTTAGATGAGCTGTGTTGTGTCTCCTAACCTACAATAAAAGGCTCAGCTTTTAGCCAGGACTCCTTACTGGGCTCTGTCATCCTTTCCCTTTTTGGTCTGTTATGGCAATAAGCACCCTAGCAGAATGTATCAGTGATCACTAAACCACTTTTGCCAGCTGAAAACATTGCAAGTTACCAAGCCAGCATTAGTATTTCAAAAGTAAGAAGCATAAAAAATACAGACTACCCAAAAATTGCTGGAAGGTATATAGCATATATTTGGATTAACTTAACATACTTTAATGTAATACATGAAGGCACTGTCTGCATCATTTGCATATTAAGTCCAATGGTCTCCAATGCGTGTCTAAAATATTTCAAGGTAAGTTATGTTTGAATAATATGGATGATAACAAAATTAAGACAGCCATGATCACATCAGATGAACAATGGAAGCAAGAAAAAAAATAAAAAAAATAATCCTATATAATGTTTTAGAGGCACCTTTGTACCAAACCCAAAATACTTAGAAGGAAAAAAGTCCTTCTTCCTCTATCAGCAAATGTGCAAAGTCAATAGAAGAAGAGTGTAAACTCTCTAATTAAGCCAGGAAGAGTTTCCACTCCCTCCTCCTTCCAGGATCTATGAGTGAAGAAACCAATGGTAAATGTAAAGGATACCTTCAAATCTTCATGTTTTGTGAAAAAAGTACCAGCAGCATATGACTTGATTACTGACTGATGCATCTTAAATGAATCTGAGCTGCGTAAGATCAGTAGGAGTCATGACAAGTCCTAAACAAAAGCCCTGGATCTACTGTGTCTAACACTGTTACACAGAGAAGCATAAGGGAGATAGCTGCCCTCCCTGCTTTATGGACAGAGGCTTTTGTAATTCTCCTCTGGAAAAGAGGAAAATATTGCCTTACTAAATAACTACAGACTTTGTATATGGAAGCCCAAGCAAAGATATGCAGAAAAGTCAAACAAAACCAGATCCAACTCCTCTTACTATTAAACTAATTACTGTGAGATGCACCGTGGTTTTTGCAAAGGCCAACTTGTTGATATAGCAGTCTTCTCCTTCCGTAAGCTCCTCTGGACAGGGCTGAATTATTCCAGGCTGGATGGTACACTGTTTTTGAATTATTCCAGGCTGGATGGTACACTCTTTTTGAATTATTCCAGGCTGGATGGTACACTCTTTGTGAATTATTCCAGGCTGGATGGTACACTCTTTTTGAATTATTCCAGGCTGGATGGAATACTCCTTTACACCTAGCAAAAGATTTTGATACCGTTACCTAGAGCCTACTAATAAAAAGAATAGCTATGGTTAAGTACGAATGCTTGAGGCTTAGCTAATTTCAAAGATACTTACAAAATTGTAAACCACAATAAAATGACACAGCTCTTTAGAGATACTCTCCTAGAATGACTAAAGGGTATCTTAATCGTGTATAATAGTGTTGTTGTTAACTACTACATTTTTTTAACCAAAAAAGACACCACCATAGAGAAATGGAGTTTATAAGATTTGTTTATAACTGCATTGCACAGCTGATGTCATTGCAGTGGTTCTAGATTTGATGCAACTTATATTCAACAAACGGAAGCACTGAATTCATATTTCTTGATTCACACTGAATGTCTCCAAAACCAAGGCAATGCTTTTCTGTAGCAAGTTGTATATGACATCTTACCTCCCTCTATTTCTGTTAGTGCATTGTCATGAAACCCTGTCAAAATGGAGGTTACAAATCCCCTAGGAGACCAACTCACTACAACTTGCTATAGTATTGCTTATTGCTTTAACTAACGTCTCAGTCATAGAACACCACTATCATATAATACTATCTGATTCTAAACAAACGATTTCCTTAAAGTATAATAGCCTTATAAAAATATTTCTCAAAACAATACTTGACTTGACAAATAAACTTGCACTAAGCAGAGATATACACCCTAACCCTGGCCCTACCTTAAACTCAACCTCTCCATTCACAAATCCAAACCAGCAAAGTAATTCTACCTTACCCCACCACAAATCAGACTTATCTTTCTTAAATCTAAATATTAGAAGTATCTTAAACAAAAACCACTAACTCCATGCTGCTGTAGCCTACTACTCACCAGGTACCTGTTATTTAATCGACCATCCTAAATTTTGAGTATTGGAAGATCGAACGGGGAAGTTCAAAAAATAGAAATGTCGAAGCCATGGAAATTCAAATTCTTTCCCAGGGAAAGAATTTGGTTGGCTATTTCCACGGCTTCGACATTTTCTGTACTGTGGTGCGAAAGTTACGGCTCTGGTTAAGATAAGTGTGTGAGTGTGATGGACGTTGGGGTTAGGGTGCGGGTAAGATAAGTGTGCAAAAGTGATGGACATTAGGGTTAGGGCGTGGGTAAGGTAAGTGTGCGATAGTGACGGACTTTAGGGTTAGGGCACGGGTAAGGTAAGTGTGCGATAGTGACGGACTTTAGGGTTAGGGTGCAGGTAAGGTAAGTGTGCGATAGTGATGGACTTTAGGGTTAGTGTGTGGGTAAGGTAAGTGTGCGATAATGACGGACCTTAGGGTTAGGGCTTGGGTTAAGGTTAGTGCATAGATAGTTGTGTATGTAAGGTGTAGTGTAGGTTTATTAGGTTTTTGGTGTGTTTGTGTTATGTGTGTGTTTTTTGGAACAGCAAATTTTTTCCCAGGGAAAAAATTCGCTGTTCTGAGGTTTCGTTGTTGTCATATTTCAAACTTCCAAATTTGAACATATGGTGTTCGAAATTTTGGAAGTTTGATTATATGACATAGACCCTGCTCACCTGACATAATCCTACTAAGTGAAACCTGGCTTAAAATCGGCATTAATAATGATGAGGTTGCACCTCCAGGCTATAACATACGTATGGTAGACAGGCATAACAAAAAGGAGGGGGTGTAGCCTTTCTCTACAAAAATCATCTCAATCTGGAATATATTTGGCCTACCTCTCCTGACTTCGGCAAAGCAGAAATTATACTAGGTAAATTGAAGATCAATATACATAAAAATCTTAACTTACTTGAAGAGGAACCCACCTTAGAAAAAATAAGAACAGCACTAAGGAAAATGAAGTCAGGGAAGCGCAGGCTCAGATGAGGTCACAGCAGATGTAATAAAGATGCTGGGTGAGATGGTGGAGAGGTGGCTCCTGAGGGTACTAATAGCAGTTTTGAGAGAAAGACGTATCCCAGATGACTGGAGAATAAGCATACTCATGCCAGTGTACAACAACAAAGGTGACATCCACAACTGTGGGCGGTACATAGGCATTAATGCATACGAAGAGTAGCAGAATGTAAGATGGGAGGTGAGCAGTTCAGATTCAGATCAGGATGCAGCACAATTGCCCAGATGTTTGCACTGAGACAGATATTTGAGAAGAAGCTAGAGATGAGGAGAGAGTCCAAATGGGCATTCCTAGACTTGGAGAAAGCATAAGACAATGTCCCAAGAAAGCTGATCTGCACAGTACTGTACTGGTTTAAAGTCCCAGAAACATTGGTAGAATTTGTGCAGGCTATGTACAAGGACACAGAGACTCAAGTACGAACAGTGTTTGGCCTCACAGAGGGGTTCCCAGTGGGAGTGAGTGTACACCAGGTTTCAGCTCGGAGCCCACTGCTGTTCATACTGGTGATGGACTACATTAGGAAACAGGTGGTAGGAGACAGATCAACAAAGCTTCTGTATGCAGACAATGTGGCATTACAAGCAGACTCTGAACTAGAACTTCAACAAAGGATAGAAGAATGGAATGCATATCTGAAGGCACATGAGATGAAATTAAGCACAGATAAGATGGTGGTAATGGCAGCAAATTGGGGAAATCAGAAGAAGCTGAGAATAGAGATAGAAGATAAGATAGTGGAACAGGTAAACAGCTTAAAGGTTCTGAGAGGGGTGGTTGAGGAAAAGGGTAGTCTGAAGAGGTCAAAGGTAGACTCAGAGGGGCTGCAGCCAACTGGCATAAAGTATCAAGTGCAGTCTATCACAGAAGAATGCCAAGAAAGCTGAAAAATAAGGTGTACAAAAGACAGTGGTGAGACCAGTACTACTGTATGGTACAGAAACATGGGCAGTAAAGGCAGAACAGTTGAAGACACTAGAGGTGAAGTGCCTGAGAAAAGTGGTAGGATGCACAGTGTGGGACAGATGTAGAAATTAGGACAATGAGGACATAAGAGCAGAAGCCAAAGTAGCTCCAATTGCAGAAAAGATAAAAGAGAACAGATTACGGTGGTTTGGACACATGTGTAGAAAAGCAGAAGACAATCTGGTGACGAAGATTTGGGCAGACAGGGAGAAGGTAAGAGGAAGTGAGGACATCCAGCAAAGAGGTGGATGGATTGTGTGAAAGAAGATCTACGACAGACAGGCATGAGTGTTGAAGAAAGCAGGAGTGTGGCAGTGAATCAAAAGAGTTGGCGACAGTTAACACGATACCCCGACCCCATGTAGAAAAAAATGGGAAAAGGGGGCTGATGATGATGATGATTTATATATATATATATATATATATATATATATATATATACACACACACACATACACACACACACACACACACACACACACACACACACACACACACACACATGTATGTGTATATGTGTGTAAAAGTGGGACAAAGGGGGCTGATATATATGTATGTGTGTATATTTGTGTATATTATATATCAATATATGTGTGTGTGTGAATATATGTATATTATATATATATATATATATATATATATATATATAAATATATATATATATGTGTATATATATATATATGTATATTATATATATATATATATATATATGGGTCTACCTGACAACGTCGACAAGCCACAACATCGACAACCAGTTTACCGACGCCAGAAGATCGACAATTGAGAAGACCGACGGATGAAAACACCGACGCTGAGAACACCGACATGGGAAAAGGCTGTGTAAGTATGCGGTAGTGACGGACGTTAGGGTGCAGTAAAAGGTAAGTGTGCGATATTGACGGTCTGTAGGGATAGGGGTGGGTTAAGTGAGTTAGGGTTAGGGCGCGGGTTAGGTAAGTGTGCGGTAGTGATAGTCTTTGGGTTAGGGGCGGGTTAAGTGAGTTAGGGTTAGGGCGCGGGTTAGGTAAGTGTGCGGTAGTGATAGTCTTTGGGTTAGGGCGGGTTAAGTGAGTTAGGGTTAGGCGGGTTAGGTAAGTGTCTTGGTAGTGATAGTCTTTGGGTTAGGGGGGTTAAGTGAGTTAGGGTTAGGCGGGTTAGGTAAGTGTGTGATAGTGACGGACCTTAGGGTTAGGGTTTGGGTTAAGGTTGTAAATAGTTGTGTATGTGAGGTTTAGTGTGGGTTTGTAAGGATTTTGGTGTTGTTGTGTTGTGTGTGTGCTTTTTGGACAGGGGATTTGTTTTGATGTGCTGTCGGTAAAATGGTTGTCGATGTTGTGGCTTTTCGATCTTGTGGACTGTCGGTTATGTGGTGTCAGTAAACTGGTTGTCGATGTTGTGGCTTGTCGACGTTGTCAGGTAGACCCATATATATATATATATATATATATATATATATATATATATATATATATATATATATATATATATATATATATATAGCAAAGCAATTTACAGCTTTTTTTTGCAAATACCATTAACAACATGTGCACTGCATACCATCACAAAGATCAACAATATAGGTTATTTTGTAACTGAAGCACTGCACAATATTTAGAACCAGTTTTACGGCAATAAGCTTAGACTATACAAAGCAAACATGATGACTAACTTCAATAATTGGCTTGTCTTTTGTCATTCTAAGTGGATGCAATAATTGTCACCATGGAAGTAAAAGTTAACAGACCATGCTGCTTTGCCAGGAATGGCCTGCACCTCTACTTTCTAGGCTTTCAGATATTAGCTAAAAAAACATCCTCCCAGCATAGTGCTTTTTCGGTAACGCCAAACTGAAAGTACTTCTGAAATAGCAAAGGAAAACTGAAAAAATCTAAAGGTGTTAGTGCTCAGTGCTAGGAGTCTAAAGAAAAACCTCACTCCATAGAAGTTTACCCTAGAGAATGCACTTATACACACACAGATATGTATGTATGTATACATATATATATATATATCTACCGTAACTGCTGTGGAAGAAAATGGCATATATTTCCTTGCAGCAGTTACTGCTACAGAAACAAATGTTTTTTTACAGGGAGAAAGCCCCCTTACAGCAACCGTGGTGACCAGAAGTCTGAGACAATCAGCAGTTATATATCTTTATCAGCATACCTGTTTCCCTCTGTGTGTGTGTGTGTGTGTGTGTGTGTGTGTGTGTGTGTGTGTGTATATATATATATATATATATATATATATATATATAGGTGTTTACTAGGCTAATGACCACAAGGGTCTTTTTAAGCCTAGACATGCATCCCAACTCTGACAAGTTCTGATACCCTTGATAAGTGTAAGCATGGGCTTGGGAGATGAATCATTTACAGGTTACTTGTGTCCAATAGAGACATAGCTGCCAAACCAAAGATGAAGTTCCAGTTTCTCATCCAATTGTCCAAGTTGCACTTGAATTGGGTTAAGGAGGAATTCTGATTCACATGGATGGGGAATCTGTTCCATAGATGGGGTAATCTCTGAGATACATACCTATCTTTCCAGCAGGTCCTGTTTATATCACAGGCAAGGTTTAAGTCTTTAGAACAGGTAATTCTGGTGCTGCTTGTTTTGTGGATATGCAGGAAGTCCATCAGAGTGGGGTCTGACAATGCCCTGTATTATGCCAGGCATAGATCTCCCCTCAAAAGTATGTAGGAGACAGAATACAGGGATAGGGCCTTGAGGCAGTCTTCATGGGACGTATTACTTACCCCTGTATTCTTTGTGAGGAACCTCTGTGGATGTTCAATTTGTTGGATATGCCTGGTTAGGTACATACCAAAGGGGGCATTGTACTCAATGATAGGTCTGATGAATGTGGAATAGAGTGGAACAATGCCTTCCTTGGACATAGATGCCATACCTTTATTTATAAGTTGTGCAACATAGAATGATTTCCTCACCACTGTAGACCCGTGATGGTCAAAGGCTAGATTACTATCTATGTCTGTCCCTAAGTCCCTGACTACCGGATCAACTTTAAGGGGTGTGTTGTCAATGTGATAGTTACCAGGGATGGATGACTTCCCAAATGAGGCTAGGTGAGGGCACATGCTTTGAGTTTACTGACTCATCCTTGTGCTTTACTGAGACTGTGTGTGCTGTGGAATTTGCTAGCAAGCTATTTGGTTCCCCAGGGATAGTTACAGTTGCTGCCATGTGCTTTGGCCTGTTTATTTTAACCACATGCTGCATACTATCAACATTAGCACTAGAAGATACTAGAGGCATGCATTTCAGTAGGGATTATCCATTCTTCTATATTCATCCAACATTAACTGAGTGCCTCTTGGTCTCGATTCTGGATCGCCTGTTACTCGTCCTACATTATGATTCAAGACAAATGGGGAATTTTCTGTGTGTGTGTGTGTGTGTGTGTGTGTGTGTGTGTGTGTGTGTGTGTGTGTGTATGTGTCCACTGTGTGTGTGTGTCCATATACACATGTATAATGAGAGTCCCAACTGACTTCTGTATTGGTAGTGTTATGGGAACAGCTTTTTTTTGGTTTAAAATGCAAGTTAGAGTTATGGGCAGAGTTATCATTTGTTACTATGGCAAAGCAAGGAGGGTTTGCTGGTTACATTGTATCCATTAATCCAAACAAATTATACATCTATAAACCTGGGAGGCCACCTAATACTAGGACCACAGATATACATCCACTCCAACAAATAAATGCACACGGTGGAGGTACAGTTTATAACACAGTGCTTACCCACCTCTCTAGAACAAACTATCTCTCCCATTTTTACAGTGTGACACACTGTCTGCCTTTAAAAGGGGTAATCATAAATTCATCCTTCTTGAAAAGGGTGGAAAGGCTTAAGGGTGGGTAATGGCAAGGCTGAAATGTCCTTCCAGCTCAATTGATTTGCAACTCCTATGAGCCTATGACATATGACTAAGTCACATCCTTTGATGGAAGCAGAATTAGTGGGCATAACATGCTTAGGCCTGCTTTCCTGGTGACTCCTGGGTGACCTGCATGGAGATGCAGTATGTGAGAGTGGAGAAGGAGTATGTGCAGTCTTGTCTGCACTGAAGGCTGAGATCTTTTACAAGAGGACTTAGACAAGAGGTATATGCATGGCATTTTTGCAGACAGTATGTGCACTGGTGAGTGCATTTCAAGACCATAAGATGTTTGTATGACTACAAAAAAGTGCATCAGTCAAAATACTTTAATGTACTTTTTGCTTTTGTGTTTCAGGCCATCTTGTGATGCCAGTTTCTGTAAACTTAACCCAACTCATACATTTAGAGGTTTTGGTTCTTGAAGGGGAAGCACAACATTAAAACAAATGTGTTTTCTCTCATGCCAACCTCTGTTTCTCAACTCTCCTCTTGGGCAGCTGATATTTGTGGCTCCCCTGATTTTCACTTCAATTATTTTTTTCACATCTGTTCCAAGTGTGTTATAAGCCTATACATAGGATACTTACAACTGCGTGTGTAACTTTCTTATAATTTTCTGCATATATCAATGTACACTGAAAAAGCATTTTAAAGTTTGTTACTTTAACGAAAACATTGACTATATATATAAAAAAAGTTAGATGATTCTCAGTTTGTGGTAAGAGAAGCCTGAGTCAATTGATTTGTATGTTTCACACTGAGCTTATTGAAGGAAGGACACAGGAAACTCGGAGCTATAATATATAACATTAAGTATCCTGTTTTTTGTTTATTTTGTTCTTTATTTCTTTGTTATTTATAGCACTTTGTGTACTGTGTATTTTTCTAGCTAGTTTCACTGTGTCTGAGGTATTAACTGGAAATTGTCCACTTTTATTACGCATCTGTTGGGTTGATTGTTTCTGATAACTTGTTGCAGTTAAACTCTTTTTTTCTAGAGGCTCCTTTAGCTGTTTAAAACGTTCATTTAAAGGCTCACTGCTGCTTTTCAGCTGTGAGAAACATTTCTGCAGTTTGTTCTAAGTAGTGGGGATATTTGTAGCATTTCCATATTCAGGCTTGTATTTGGGCCTAGTGTTTGTGGAGGCTGTGTGTCTGAGCACATATTCAGGGTCATCTTGGTTTAGCCAAAGCCATCAGGCATTTCAGTGAGAGAGAATTGTTTGAGGTCATTGGCTGACTGAGGTCACCTGGACTACAGCTTAGACTAAGCACCTCATTGGTTCTTTTGAGATTTCTTTCTTAAAAGCTGTCTCAGGTTTCAACTTTCTGTTACCTAAGAAGTTCAGTTGTGAGTGTTCTGCCATTTCACACTGAGCTTATCGAAGGAAGGACACTGAGGAAACTCGGAGCTATAATATATAACATTAAGTATCCTGTTTTTTGTTTATTTTGTTCTTTATTTCTTTGTTATTTATAGCACTTTGTGTACTGTGTATTTTTCTAGCTAGTTTCACTGTGTGTGAGGTATTAACTGGAAATTGTCCACTTTTATTAAGCATCTGTTGGGTTGTTTGTTTCTGATAACTTGTTGCAGTTAAACTCTTTTTTCTAGAGGCTCCTTTAGCTGTTTAAAACTTTCATTTAATGGCTCACTGCTGCATTTCAGCTGTGATAAACATTTCTGCAGTTTGTTTCCCACCGTCCCTCCCTATTGGTATAGTGTTTTTATAGTTGGTGGCTTTGCAGTTGCCCGCCCCTAGTGTAAATTTGATCTGGGACCCTCCTCCCAGTCTAGTGTCATTACCTCATTCTACCCAGTACAGGGAGAACATTTGAGAAGGCCTATCTGCTTAGTTTCTGCTACTCCTTTCTCTCTTTCCTTTCTCTCTTTCCACTTAAAAAAATGTATCTGCTTTTACTGTATTTGTGTTTCTTCCTACTTTATTTTGCTTTTGCATCATCTTAAAAGTACTCAATTGTATTTATTACTGCTTGGTGTAACTCATTCTAAGCCTTTTAGTTTAAGCACTTGGGCTTCAGACCAGTTGTTTTACATTAAGAAGGTTTGTGGTCTGCACTGTAGTGGCAGAACAGGTAGCTTACATCCTTCTAAGTTGGGAACTGCTGATTGAGGGCTTAGTGTCTGTTATTCTAAAAGTATATTAATTCTGGTTTAAGCACTTTGGATTCAGGCCAGTTATTTTACATTAAGGGGGTTCGTGGTCTACACTCTTGTGGGAGGAGAAGATGGACTCTGCCCTTCTGAGCTGGGAATTTCTAGTTAAAGGCTTATAGTGCCTGCATATTTGAACTGCTTCTTACTGAAATTGGTTCACCTTGTTTGCTGTAGCATAGACTAGATCTAAGCCTGCTGAATCTAGCTTTGTTTGTATAACTTGAGCACTAATCCAGGTATTCTTTAAAGTATTCAATTGTATTTATTACTGCTTGGTAGTAACTTGATTAAAGTGTAGCTATCATTCTAAGTCTTTTAGATCAAGCACTTGGGCTTCAGACCAGTTGTTTTACATTAGGAAGGTTTGTGGCCTGCACTGTGGTGGCAGGACAGGTAGCTTACATCCTTCTAAGTTGGGAACTGCTGATTGAGGGCTCAGTGTCTGTTATTCTAAAAGTGTATTAGTTCTGGTTTAAGCACTTGGGCTTCAGGCCAGTTATTTTACATTAAGAAGGTTCATGGTCTGCACTCTTGTGGGAGGAGAGGCTGGACTCTGCCCTTCTGAGCTGGGAATTTCTGGTTAAAGGCTTATAGTGCCTGCATATTTGAACTGTTTCTTACTGAAATTGGTACACCTTGTTTGCTGTAGCATAGACTAGATCCAGGCCTGCTGAATCTAGCTTTGTTTGTATGCTTGTTGTTTGTTTGCTTGTTATTTCCCTGAAACGCTAATTCCACCTAAAACGCGGCTTTTCAGTGCTTCTGTGGATCCCTAGTGATATCTGCATTGCTTACTGTACTTATTTCCTTGTTTCACTTGAAAGAAAGTTACTGTTTGTTGTTTTTGCATTTAAGTTACCTGTAACACATTGCATTTAAGTTACCTGGCACTTGCTCACTAAGTCATCACTAAAAAATTAAAAGCACTACACCCTCACAAACTCCCCTTGAGTACCTTGTTCCCCATTGGCCCTTTTTTTCAATTATAAAGGAATTCCCAATACTATTTTAGCATGTCCAAAGGTCAGTTGTCAATCTCCTCTCCGGTCCAGCTGGTGAATCTAGGAATCTTGAGGCAATGTTTCAACTGCCTTATGTACACAGACAACCCTATCCTCCTCCCAACAAATTCCAACACATGTGAGAGATGCAACCATATAGCCAAACTGGAGGCTAAGCTCTCTCAACTCAGTACTGGTGTAACCAGTCAGGAGGAGAAGGAAACCACACTCACTACAATTCCAGTCTCACATAGACCTACCACGACAGCAAACCAAACACATAAACACACAAAAACATACTCGGAGGCTCTAAATAAAAATCTGCCTAAGCAGCAGAGACCTCCAAAGCAGACACCCAAGCAACCGCTACCCCAAAACAAAACACATGCAACACATAGCTCACAAAGCCAGTGTGCTGAACAGTCACAGCCCTTAAGGCTAAACAACACACCTGATCCACTTGTAATAGGTGACTCTATCATCAGGCACACTGACGTCCCGCTCACCAGGCTGAACAAGGAGAAGGTCACGGTGAGCTGCCTGTCGGGCGCTAGGATCCGCCACATAACACACGCACTCAGGTCACTCCAAGGCAAGTACAAATATGACTCAGTCATTGTCCATGCTGGTGTGAATTACCTGAGACGTACCTCCCTGGACTACATGAAAAGAGACATAGAGGAGCTCTCTGAGCATGTAGCCCAGGCCGGTATGACCCTGACCTTGAGTAGCATCTTACCCTCACCAAGAATGATGCCACAATATGAAGACAAGATGATCAATTTCAACAATTGGCTTAAGTATTGGTGTCATTCAAAGGGGATCCAATGCCTGTCAGCCTGGGATGACATGCTCGACAAGCCATGATGCTTCGCTAGGGACGGCTTGCACCTGTCACCCCTGGGCTTTCAGATATTGGCAAAGGCTCTTGCTACCCCCATAGTGCCTTTTTTAGGCAAGGCTCAAAAGACAAACCCACCTCCATAGGTATCACAAGGGATAAGAAACTAAGAGTAATGCTACTCAACGCCAGAAGTCTAAACCTCAAGATGCACACACTCAAAACTCTCCTTAGCATGGAGAACATCGATATCTGTGCAGTAACAGAAGCCTGGTTCAAGGCTCCTGAGAGCACCCCAGCACTACCAGGTTATACCTCATACCATGCTTTTCGGCCCCAAAACTTGGACCGAACCACAAAAGGAGGGGGAGTATCAATATTCGTCAAAGATACCCACACCTCCAGGTTGGTGGCACAGCACGAAGCATCAGAGACTATCCATGTGCAACTAACAGTGGGTAAAACTACCTTCCAGTTTATAGCCTGCTACAGACCACCCTCCCAAACCCAGGAACCCCACACGGCCTTCCTGAGAACACTGGAAAATATGAAGGTCTCTCCAAACACCATTATATTGGGCGACTTCAACTACCCAAACATAGACTGGGAGCATTACTCTAGCTCCAACACCCTAGCCCAAAGGTTCCTAGAATTTATAAACTCAAATGCTATGGAACAACTTGTTTCCACTCCCACAAGAGGGAAAAACATACTGGACCTGATCATCACCAACATGGGGACTCTATGCTCCTGACCAGAAGTGTATCCCTCACTGGTAAGATCAGACCATAAACTAATCTCACTGGATATTCACATCCCGACACCACCCCCTGCCCAGAAAACCACAGTGAAAAACTTCTCTAAAGCAAATTTCACACTCCTCAAAACCGAGGTGGAATCCTTCAAAGCCCCCGGGCCTGTGGAAAATACGGCCCAGACTGCAGAATCCTTTATAAACGCATTCTATGAACACCTTCAGGAATGCATGGATCATGCAATCCCAAATAAAACCAAGACCCAGTCCTCCAAAGGCAGACGTCCTGTCTGGTGGACCCCAGCCATAAACAAACTATACAATAGAAGGAGGAAGCTACTACATGATAGAGCAAAATCCCAAAAAGGAAAGGCATCTCTGATCAGTAGTAGCAAAAAACTACGGGCACTCATAAAATCATCTAAGGCCAGCTTTGAGAGAAAAATTGCACAGGACACTAAGGATAATCACAAGGCTTTCTTTAGTTATGTTAGGAACTTGGGTGGGAATTCCCAGATATGCTCAGAATTAGTCCAAAATGACAAAAAATACACCGAACCCACAGACATTGCCAACATCCTAGCTGACAGGTTCAGCGCAAACTTCTCCCCCCCTCCCCACCAAAAGGGCGAATATCTATCCCAGCAGAGTGCTGCCCCCCTGACATCTCAGATGCTCAGGTAAGAGCCACCCTCTCCAAAGCAAAAAACACAGCATCAATGGGACCAGACGGTGTCCCGGGCTGCGTCCTACATGAACTTCAAGTAGAGCTAAACCCAAACATAAAACTACTGTTCAGTCTCAGCCTTACTACAGGATATGTACCCAAAGAGTGGCGTACAGCAACAGTGGTCCCTCTCCACAAAGGTGGTGCCTCAACGGATCCTGGAAACTATCGCCCCATAAGCCTGACTAGCTTGGTCTGCAAAGCTATGGAAAGGATCATCATGGACCTCATAAATAAAGATATTGGGGACCTACAGACACTGGATCCTACCCAGTTTGGCTTTGTTAAGGGCAGATCCTGCCTCTTAAACCTGGTCGATTTCTTTGAAACAGTCACCAAGGCCATTGACGAGGGGAAGGTGGTCCACACAGCCTACCTGGACCTTGCAAAAGCCTTCGATACAATACCCCACTCGGGCATTATAGATAAGCTCACCAGCTTAAATATAAACCCCTATGTCACTAGATGGGTTGCAAACTGGCTCAAGGACAGAACCCACATGGTTAGAATTGCTGGAGCCATGTCAGACTCCAAACCAGTTACAAGTGGCATCCCACAAGGCTCAGTCCTGGGGCCTCTCTTGTTTGGTATATATTTCTCGGAGGTACAGGCAAACACGGAAGGACTGTGGCTGACCAGGTTCGCAGATGACTGCAAACTGGGCGCCATAATCGACTCTCCAGCCGACACAAGCATCCTCCAAAAGTGCCTCATAGAAACAGACAACTGGTGTCAGAGCCATGGCCTCAAGCTAAACGCCAAAAAGTGTATAGTCATCCCCTTTGCCAAAAACAAAGTGTCCACAAATTACCACATAGGTGGTAATCCATTAAGTACAGAAGAAGTAATTAGGGACCTGGGGACCCAAGTTGATAGCAATCTCTAATTTGACAACCACGTGGCCAAAGTGGTTAGAAAAACATTTTATATAGCCCAGCTAATCATGAAGGAATTCACATCTAGATTAGGGGAGGTCATCGTGCCTCTTTACTCATCCCTCATCAGGCCCATAACTGAGTACAATGCCCCTTTTGGGATGTACTTTACCAGACACCTGCAGCAACTGGAAAGATCCCAAAAGTACCTCACCAAGAGGATCAAAGGGCTCAAACAGATGCCATATGCTACCCGGTTAAAGAAACTCCAGCTTTAGTCAGTGGCATACCGCCTGCTCAGAGGCGATCTGTGCCTGACGTACAAAGCCATGTCCAACCCGGAATTAATGGACATGCTGCACCTCAGAAAATCCAAATCCCATCGACCTATGCACTCGAGAGACTTGAACCTCAGCACTGAAATAAATAGGACATGCTGGAGGGACAGATTCATAACCCAGAGGCTCCCTTAACTCTGGAATAAAATCCCAGTCCAGGTTAGGCAGAGTCCCTCATTGACTCTCTTCAAGAGGAATCTTAATGAGTGGATGGGAGATCGTAGGTTTACCCCGGGTATCACTTCTGTGTCACTGTTAGACAGAGGCACAGTATACTAACCTCGAAAAAGGGCATAGCAAAATTAATTTAAAATGGGTGGTGAAAGCCAAACATACTCTGGCTAGGCTTATAAATGCCCTAGGGCAGATAGCCTAGTATGAACCTATGAATTATTCTACAATTGCTACAGTAATCCTTGGATCTTGTGATCTTGGACATACTGGATTAAACAAGGGGTGCCAGCAGAGATGAAAATGGTCATATCCAACTTGATGAGGTGCTAAGTGCATTGGTTCCTGGCTTGGTATTCACTTTCATTTCATTGAATGAGAGGTTTAAATGCTGAGCTGCTTAAAATGTATTATGCATTTCAATGCATGCATTTATCTGAATGTGTTAACCAGTGTAACCTATAAATGCATTCCTTACAAAGTAGTAAAGTCAAATATTGTCTAGGTGCATCATGTGAAGAAACAAGGCTTGGCTTAATTGTTTGGGGTGGGTATGCTGTTTTTTGAAATATGTGTCGATTTCTAAAGAATTCTGCTCAGTTCTGGAACTCACAGTCACAAGGGAAGGTTAGACGAGAGGTTGGTGCAGCCTTTTTTTAATTAAATTACTTCTATTTTAAGAATTTTACTTTTTGTAGTTGGTGGCAGTGGGAATATAAAAAACTGTCACAATTTGCTATAGGTGACTTGAATTTTATTTTTGAATAAGTTTTACAGATAATTGCTATATTCTGCTGTTTAAGAATGAATGGGTAGAAAGGCACCATCTTTTGACTTAGCTTTTCTGCCTTGCTTCATAGGAATCCCCAGTAGTATGCTCGCATTCCCCTCAGCAAAAGTTACATCCTGTGGCTTGGCCAACCTCCAATCAACCCAAGGCTATCTCGTTGCCCTGCACTGTGAGACCCTGCATCGGTGGAACACTAAAGTGCTTTCAACTACACTAGTGTATGTTAGAGTTGTATTTAATCTGTCCTCCAAACTGAAGACTGTTTCCCCTTTCACTGTACACGTGCACACTACTGCCCCCCCCCCCCCCATTTCTGTCTTCCTATAGTACTCCTAGGTCAATTACTTAAAACTACTTTCTCTTGTAAAACGTTTACCTATGTACCCGCAGCCCATACTTCTTTTGTTTTTCCCTGCAAAAGTGGTGGTCCTTTTCACCACTCTGTACTAGATTAGTAGTACAACATTTGTAGTTATTAGATAAATACTGCACCACACTGACCTGCAATTAACTTAGCTTGGTTTTCCTGTTTTCTTTTTAGCAGCTGGTTTAGTACAGTTTTTCTGACTCTCAACCTTGCATTACTTTGTGCCTATCCCTTCCCCACCTTAAACTTGCACACCTCCCCACCCACTTCTGCTTAATTACAGAGGTATCAAAAAGCCTGATGTAGAAAGGCACCATCATACTCCTAAAGTTTTTGTACATCTAAGTGCATCCAGGTGTTTCCCTCCTTGCTGCAAAGTTAAATAATAACCTCCTGCTAACTTGAAATCGCCCCTGAAGCTGACTCTTGCCTGGCTTCATAAAGCTTGTACTCCTAAAGTTTCTGTACTTGTATGTTGCAAAATACCTTTTTACTACCTTTCTGTAGTGCCTATAACTGCTTGTTAACCCTCCGGTGTGAGATTTAGTAGCCTACTGCAGACCCAAAGCCACTTCCTCCCTCCACCCTTTTGTCCCCTCATCCTATATCTTATCCCTTTGGAATAGCTTCTTACCTACCTCCCCCCAGCTGCTATTACTCCCCTGACCACTAGGTGGCAGTCTTTACCTACACTATATTCTAGTATTAAAACTATCACTCAGGTCCTACACCCATTCTTTGGCATTTCAGTACAACTGTAATCCCCCTCTCCGCACATGAGAACCTCACTCTCGCTTTATTAAACCATCAAAACATATCTGATAAGCTTATATACTCTGCTCCTCAGTTTTCACTTTAGTTACTTCTGCATTATGCCAAACATGAAAGACAGCTGATTGTCTTTTGGCTGAACTTACCTTACTGCTCTTGGTAACTTTCAAGCAGAGCTAAAAGCCTGCAATTGGTCACCCCTAAAATATCTACCTCTCAATGAAGCAGTCTCTTTTTTTAACAATACATTCCTAAAAATCCTTGAGCACCATGCCCCCTCTTGTACTATTAAAATTAGGAACAAACCTGCTCCCTGGCTCTCAAATGAGACAAGGCAAAAAATGAGACTGAGAAATAAAATCTGGAATATATGGAGAAGTACCAAATACCCTATTGATCATTTAAACTTTAGACAGCTCAGGAATGCCACTAAAAAAAATCAATATTCCTCGATAAAAAAACTATTGCCTTAAATTCCAATAAACCCAACATCTAAACCCATAAAAATTCTGGTCAGGATTAAATAAAGTACTCCATCCTGGACAAGCCAAAACACCTACCCCCTCTAACTTGACTCATAATTCTTCCAACCAAATTGCTGATATTTTTAACAAATTTTTTTCAGAAACTGCTCAATCTTTAGCAAATACCTTACCACCTGTTACCACCACTGACTCATCCATGCCAACCACTAACTCATCCTTGCCAACCACCCTATCCCAAGTATTACAACTGCAGCCTGTCCCAACATCTCTCATACACTCCCTACTTCTTAAGCTTAAACCACACACTCCATCAGCTGACCTCTTCCCAGCTGAATACCTTCGAATGGCAGCTGGAGTGCTTGCCTACCCTGTTTCCATCTTAATTAACAGAACCATTACAGAAAGTTCCATCCCATCCCTCTGGAAAATCTCATATATTATCCCATTGCATAAGGGTGGGAACTCAAATAAACTCTCAAACCTCCGCCCCATAGCCCTACTTTCCCCCTTAGCAAAAATTATGGAGAGATGCATTCACCATCAGCTACTTCATCATCTCCTCCAAAACCACCTGCTAGTTGACTGCCAGCGTGGTTTTAGGCCTTTCCATAGTACTACAACTGCTCTACTATCCTTTTCTGACTGCATTAATAAAAATCATAACAACAGCTTACTGTCCTCAGCCCTCTTTATTGACCTCTCAAAAGCATTTGATATGGTTGTTAAGAAAATGTATAACTGCAATGTGTAAGCTTAGCTGCATTTAGGGTTAAAAAAGAAATTAATATGTTTATTCTGCTTGTTCTGTGTGAAATATGTGCAGCTGCAGGAAACCTTGATAAAAGAACAATTGACACTTGAAAGTCTACCATTGTCAGCAGAAAGTGTATTGAGGCCAGGGTCGTATCTTGACCCTGGGCAAATGTATCATGTCAAGAACTGAACAGCTGAAGAAATGTATGAAACAATGGAGGGCTGAAATTAGCCCAAGGCCAGGTTGTTTTTCTCAAACATGTTTTGCAAGACAGCAATTTTCTGACCACGTCAGCAGTAAATCTAGCAATGTCTTCTTTTCTGACCATGTCAGCAGTAAATCTAGCAATGTCTTCTTTTCTGACCATGTCAGCAGTTAAACTAACAATATTTTCTTGTGTACATGCAGAAGAACTGTATAAGAATAGCATGCTGAACCATGGAAAATCAGACAAACCTTGTACCTACATGCTTTGTCTCCTTGCTGCAAGTAATAAAGGGTGCCTTACTTGAACCTTACGTGCGTTGATCTTTGTGTTTTCTTTAACAGATTGGTCCTTCGAGACGGAGCCCTCTCTTCACCATGGATCAGATGGCCAGGTGGCTGAAACCGTACGGGAAGAAACCAAATTGGTTCTTCTACAGTATAAAGACCTCCAAATGAATTGTTGTCAAAAGAGGCCAGTCACCTTCTGATCTGCGACTGAAGGACGGGGTTTCCGCGAATCAGCGATCAATCACGTGGGCTCAGGTAAGGTGAATCTACTTTTTCTGTTTCAAGATCAGGGATTAGATGTGTATTGTTTCTGTCAGATTGTATTTCCTTACAATCAGGGATAGAAAAAAGGTACAGTCTTGTCATAGATCAGGTGAAACAGATCAGTAGGCAGTAGACAGTCATTCTGAAGAGACTATAACAAAATTTGTGGTACACGTAAAAATTTGAAGGCATCAGATAATATTTTCTGTACAGTCTACATAGCAAACAAAAATAGGGAAAAAATGGGTAATAATTGTACAAAGACACCCGGAAATCCACCGTTAACGGAAGATGCAAAATATATGCAGTCACAGTGCGCAGACAATATTAAATACTTTTCAAAATGGGTTATTAAGTATGAATTTGATGGAAAATTAGAAAAATCCTCACTTATCAAACTTATCAAACAACTCAAAACTGATTCTAAGGGCCAAGTTGAAAAGCAACGACAGTTAGGAATTCCCCAGGCACACAGGTGGCTGGAGGAAGCAAACCGCAGTGACCAAAAGAACAAAGATTCGAAGGCAATGTTTTTAGATAAGGAAGACAATAACTTTGTAATGTCACCGACACCTCTGCCTCCCCCTCATTTACCAGAATACGGAGTGAGTGGACAGGTTGATCCTCCCCCATTATATCCTATGCTCACTGGAGACAGGGACAGCTTAAAACTGAAATTAACTAAAGTTAGGGATCCCATCGGAACTAGGTCCTGAACAAAGGCAAATAATCAAGAAGAAGGCTCTGAATTATGGCAGGTAGCTAGGGATATATGACCTGTAGAAGAAGAAATATGCCCACTCATAGAAGTTCCGAACCCTCAGGCAGGACAGGAAGATCAGACTCCAACTATCCTAGTGTATAGACTTTGGACTCCGGAAGACATCCGGAAAGCTACAGAAGGGATTCCCCATCCGAAACTAAACTTTAGAAAATTTTCAGATTTACAAGGAATGAGGCTGAGTTATAACTTGAATGGGAAAGAGATAGAAAAAGTTCGACAGATTGTAAGACCAGATTGGTACATGATTTGTGGCAACTGAAACCCTCGTGACGCTGCACAAAAACCCCTCCCACATAGCAGCGCAGAATTAGACACTAGAGTGAAGGGACTTACAGACCGCATCTCTGAGAAATGGAAACCTAGGGCAGACTGGACTTGCATTAATCAATGTGTCCAGCAGGAGGGTGAATCAGTTGGCCAATATTTTGCTAGACTGTTAGAATGTTTTAACAACCACTGTGGAATGCAGGTTCCTGAAGATCAAAAACAAGATTCCCCATATGAACAGCAGCTGAAAAATGCATTTCTAAAAGGTAGTAGTACACCTATAAGCAGTTTCATTACAAAACACATGGTCGACCATCGAACGAGCAGATTACACTCACTACTTGAATATGCTAGACATGCTGAAAGGCATTTTAATAGCAAAAAGAAGAAGAAGGCTCAGGTATTTTCCGTAGAAGATGGAGCACAAGTTTATGTAGTGCACCCCGGGAAAAAGGGCAGGAAAAACACACAGGGAGGTAAGCAGTCTGATCAGCGATCAGAAGACTTTGAAGGATGTAAGAAAAGGGGAGAATGTTTTAAATGTGGTAAAAAGGGACATTTTGCAAGGGACTGCAGGAAAAATAAGAAGGCTGCAACGGAAGACAAGGAAGGTGAGGAATGACTATATGATAGTCAGGAATCACTAGAAGAAACCGGTACAGAAAGGACAAACAAGGATGTGAAAAGGGAAATAGAGGAAGTACAGGAAATTAATGATGATACAGAAGAAGATGAAGTATTAGACTTGGCTTTATTGAGCTTGGAGCTCTATTTAGCAGATACAAAACCAGAAGTTACACTTTTGATAGAAGGCAGTGAGGTTAAATTTTTGTGTGATTCAGGGGCATCATGGACCCTGATACACCCCTCCAAATTACCAGACAATTCAGAGTCATCTGATTACATATTGGTCAAAGCAGCGAATGGGCAGCTATACCTGGAGCCCCTCTCCCGCAATATCACCATAATAGATCCTGTTTCAGGATTAACACAAATAAGTAAGATTGTAGTTTCTGCGAAATGCCCAGTAAATCTCTTGGGCAGGGATCTTATGCAGTTGTTTGGCATAGCGGTGGTTCCAACTATGCAGGGCATGGAAGCGCAATGACGAACCGACACCTTTATGGTTCAATCGGGGAGTGAAACGTTTTATTGGTACAGTCAGGACCTGGTTACGACTGGTCCAGGGACTGTGACCAAAGAACTGATGAACGTAGCCATCAGTAAGTTTGCCTCCCTGGACACTGATAAACAGCACCTGCTGCCTTGCACCCTGTATTTTTGTAACACACCAGGGCCTGATAATGACTATGAAAAAGAATTATTTAAACATCGTACAAACAGATTGGTACTAAGAAACTTATACTGGGACGCAGAAGGGAATAGTGTAGCCAGCTGTTCGCTGCCCCAGGAGTTTTTGACACTTTATAAATCCAATCGACTACCACATGTAAGCATAGCCAAGAATAAAAACATACGGTGGGCAGACCTAGGGAAGAGAGTTACAAGATGGGAAAAACAAACAGAACTGGAGTTGTCAGGACAGGGAATACAAGTGCAGAAATTGAACTGGGTGACTCAAGCTAACCCAGCTGTACATCTGCAGTCTCATGGAGACAGCTGATGGATACTCCTACTGACGGAAGAAGAAAACGCCTTACAAGATATACCAGAGACCCTCTGGTCAGCAGGAAAATCAGATGTAGGACTTATCCGTACTGCAGGTCCAGTTAGTATTGCACCAAAATCAGCGTTTAGACCACAAAAAAGACAGTATCCCTTAAGAAAGGATGCAGAGGCAGGAATAAAACCTATTATAGCAGCATTACTTAAGGGAGGGGTGCTAGTAGAATCCCCTAATTCTCTGTGTAATACACCTTTATTTCCAGTCAAAAAAGCCAATGGAGAATGGCGTATGGTTCAGGATTTGCAAGCTGTAAATGACGCAGTAATACCAAGGGCACCTATGGTGCCAGATCCACACACCTTGTTGAACGACTTAAAACCTCAACAAGAATATTTCTCTGTGGTATACATTAGTAATGCATTATTTTCAATACCAATACACCCAGACAGCCAGTATTGGTTTGCATTCACGTTTCAGGGAAAAAGATACACATATACCCGATTACCACAGGGATATTGTGAGAGCCCTACTATATTTTCACAAGAAATGTCAAGTAACCTGGCAGGATTTAACCCACCAAGGGGTAGTCAGGTCTTACTTTATGTTGATGACATTCTATTAGCAGCCCCCACCCTGCAGGATTGCAGGGAAGACAGAGTAGCACTTTTACGATTTCTAGCTGCTGAAGGACACAAAGTGAATAAGAACAAACTGCAACTTTGGAAAAAACAGGTAAAGTACTTGGGATATGTAATATCCAAGGGAGGTAGAACTTTAGATGAGGACAGGAAGGTGGCAATTTTGCAGGCACCAAAGCCCACCACTAAGAAGGAAATTATGTCCTTCTTGGGAACGACTAATTTTTGTCGGAGCTGGATTCCAAACTATGCTTTGGAATCTGAACCTTTAACTGACCTTATTTACAAGACACCTATGGCAGCGCAGGACTTGTTACAGTGGACAATGGAGGCAGAATCTGCTTTCTGTAAGCTGAAACAGTTAATAGCCTCCTCTCTAGTTCTGGGTTTGCCTAATTACCATAAGCATTTTTTCCAGACTGTAGATTGCAAGCAGGGTTACATGACATTAGTACTAACACAACAACATGGGGATAAGCAACTTACTATTCATCACAATTAGACCCAGTGGCACGATCTTTGCCACACTGTGTGCAGGCAGTAGTTGCGGCAGCAATGGTAGTGCAGGTTTCAGCTTCAGTAGTCTTGTTTCACTCACTCACTCTAAGGGTACCTCATGCAGTCGCGATTATTTTATTACAAGAAAAAGTAGCATATCTCTCTCCTGCTAGGCATCTCTCCTGCATGACCATATTGTTGAGCCAACCTCATATGACAACTGAATGATGTACGACCTTAAATCCTTCTACCCTGCTCCCAACTCCTGCAGACGGCACACCACATCGCTGCCTGCAAATAATCAAGCAGAAGACATTACCTAGGAAAGACCTCACGGATGTCCCCTTGGATAATGCCGAGGTGACATACTACATGGATGGCTCATGCAAAAGGGGCCCTGCAGGACAGAACCTAGTAGGATATGCAGTAGTCTCTGATACTGAAGTTATAGAAGCAAAATCCTTACCGTATCATTTATCTGCACAGGCAGCAGAATTGATTGCTCTGACACGAGCATGTACCTTAGCAAAGAATAAGTGTGTAAACATCTTCACTGATAGTCAATACGCTTTTTCCACTGTACATGTGTTTGCACAACAGTGGAAAAATGTGGAATGATAATATCTACTGGCAAACCTATAAATCATGCACAGCTTATTTTAGATCTCTTAGAATCCATTCAATTGCTTTGAAGGGTAGCTATTTGCAAATGTACACCTCATACTAAACAACAGGACATAATTTCAAAAGGTAATGCGAGAGCTGATGCAGCTGCAAAACAGGCAGCTACAGAGGTATTCCTTCTAGATAAGGAATTACAACCCTCTGAAACCTTGAATTTAGATATGTTAAAAACAATGCAGACACTCACTATGCAAGCAGAAAAACAGCGATGGATAAGACGAGGAGCAATCCTCGAGAACGGGCTGTACATCTCTAAGGAGGGAAAACCAATACTACCCTCTAACTTGTTCCGCTATGCGGCATTGTTGAGCCATGGGCAGTGCCATGTGTCAACAGGGGAGATGGTACAGCTGGTGAACCAGGTGTTCACAACATAAAGATTTACAAACTATTCTGAAAAATGTTGTTTAATGTGTCAAATCTATAACAAACACCATGCTCAGGGGGCGATAAAGCCTAAGCAAGGGAGTTTTCCCACACCACTATATCTGTTTCACACTATCTGTATGGATTTCATAGAACTAAACAAATGTGAAAACAAGAAGTACTGCCTTGTCATTATAGATATGTTCTCCAGGTGGGTGGAAGCTTTTCCAACCAAAAATCCGGATGTAGCTACAGTAGCAAAGGTACTTGTTAAGGAAATTATTCCTAGGTTTGGCATTCCGGAGAGACTATATAGTGACAATGGTACGCACTTTGTAAATCAAACCATACAGCAGCTGAATAAGATTTTTGGTATTTCTCACAAAAATCATTGTGCATATCATCCGCAGTCTGAAGGGCTGGTTGAAAGGCATAATGGCATACTGAAAAGCAAACTAAGGAAATTGATAGCTGAAACAGGAAATAACCTGGCTATACTGTTTACCTTTAGTGTTGTTGAGCATGAGAACTGTCCCTACAGCAAAAGGACTGACTCCTTTTGAAAAGCTGTATGGAAGGGCTTATTACACACCCCAGTGGAAACCCCCCATGTCATCAGACCAGGAAGCTGATTTTACACTAGCTGAATATATGAAAAAGTTGTTGAGTTCTAAACATCTGTTGCAGTTTAATTCTGTTTCAGGTCAGAAGCAAGCCGAAACCTCGGAAGTGACAGTGATCCCAGGAGACTGGGTGTGGATTAAAATTGTGAAGAGAAAAAACTGGGCGTCACCAAAGTGGGAAGGTCCCTACCAGGTACTTCTGTCAACACCAACTGCAGTTAAGATCGCAGAGCGGGCTTCGTGGATCCATCTGACACACTGCAAGCTAGTAAAAGACTTCGAGTTGGGTAAAGATCTTACCTCTCCACTGGGACCCTAAGCACAAAGTCTGGCTACAAAGGGGGGGGGGGGGTCAGATCAATAGGAACTGGCATGTCTCAACCCCAGTGAAGCAACCATCGGTGTTGAAGGTCCTATTAGGGAAGAGAGTAAGATCGACAGAACCCAAAATGAAGACTGATTTCCATCCCTTTGGGAAGAGTGGAGAAGATAAGGGCAATATGGAGCAACCATTCCCGCAGAAATATTGCACAACCATCCTGTTGGCCATCATGGTAACAGTAATCTTTTTGTTATGGCCGTTTCTCTTCTCTGCTGCACAAGTAGAACTAAGTAAGCGTGCAGAGTGGCACCTGAACTTCAATACTTACCAGGCAATCAAATATGTGTATGCTGAAACCTTCAATGTTTTGAATTGCTGGATCTGCACAGCTTTACCAACAGCATATGGGGGATTACTGCTAACTTCAGTTCCCCTAGGGGCTAATAAGACCTGGGAAAACCTAATTCATGACACATCGAATGTTACATCAGTAGATAAAGTAGCATTACATTTGTCTATTCGTCAAAAGGGAACTGTGTGTTTTCATAAGAATGATACAGTCAGGGTAGGATGGAGCCATTGCAATGTAACAGTTCCTTATAGATGCTACACTAAACCTCATAACACCGGATCTTATTGCAATACAAACTATGATTCGTTTTTTGAATAGATGCATAAAACAATTGAGGAAGTAAAACGTGATTCTGTTCTCTACAAACAGCTGTCTATAATTGACAGAAAAATGTTTCACGCAGGACAAGTGTATGTTTATAGTAAAGTTACCACTAAAGTAGAAGATTGTTACTTTATATGCGGAAGAAAAGCATATAAATGGCTACCTGAAAACTGGTCCGGTAGCTGTTTTTTGGGGTACCTGGTTCCGGCCATACGACACACGGCAGTTTTACCTCAAGGAAAAATTCGGAATGTCCGAGAAATTAAGAAGCCTGCTAATCCAGTGGGACAAATCAATGCACCTTGGAAATACCATCATGACTTAGGCCCTGGAAATAACAAAGGACTATCGCACATGGATCCGGGTGATGACGTCATATCGTGGGCAGGCATATTACCAGCATATGGAGCAACGAAATCGATCTGGGAGCTGAGAAAACTATCTAAACTTCTTGAAATAATGAGTAATGCAACCTTTTCTGCCCTAGAATTCGATACCGATGAACTGACAGCCATGAGAACAGTGGTGCTTCAAAATCGGATGGCTCTTGACTTCACCCTAGCGGCGAAAGGAGGTACGTGCGTTTTAATCCAGGAGGAGTGCTGTTCGTACATTCCTGACAACAAACACGAGATAGACAACCATCTTGAAGTAATTCAGCAGGTGTCGGCCATGACCAAACCAGGACCAAACCCATTGACGGACTTTTTCCATAAATGGTTCGGGGGTTGGGGCAGCATTCTGATGAACATTCTGATTACCATCTGTGTAGGAATAGCCTTACTGATGGTGTGTGGATGTTGCTGCATCCCCTGTATGAAAGGACTAGTTAAGAATATAGTAGACATTTCAGTTTCAGAAACTTTATACCAAGATGCTGAATTCTAGGAATTACTTAAAACTGAAAAAAATGCTTTCATAGGCCTAAACTGAATGACTCTCTAACTGCAAATCCTAAGTGGGAAATGGTTATGAGAAGAAGAACTGTTTATGCTTGTTTTGAAGGTAGAATAAAGTATTAAAAGGGGGGAAATGTTAAGAAAATGTATAACTGCAATGTGTAAGCTTAGATGCATTTAGGGTTAAAAAAGAAATTAATACGTTTAGTCTGCTTGTTCTGTGTGAAATATGTGCAGCTGCAGGAAACCTTGATAAAAGAACAATTGACGCTTGAAAGTCTACCATGGTCAGCAGAAAGCGTATTGAGGCCAGGGTCGTATCTTGACCCTGGGCAAATGTATCATGTCAAGAACTGAACAGCTAAAGAAATGTATGAAACAAAGGAGGGCTGAAATTAGCCCAAGGCCAGGTTGTTTTTCTCAAACATGTTTTGCAAGATAGCAATTTTCTGAACACGTCAGCAGTAAATCTAGCAATGTCTTCTTTTCTGACCATGTCAGCAGTAAATCTAGCAATGTCTTCTTTTCTGACCATGTCAGCAGTTAAACTAACAATATTTTCTTGTGTACATGCAGAAGAACTGTATAAGAATAGCATGCTGAACCATGGAAAATCAGACAAACCTTGTACCTACATGCTTTGTCTCCTTGCTGCAAGTAATAAAGGTGCCTTACTTGAACCTTATGTGCATTGATCTTTGTGTTTTCTTTAACAATGGTTAATCATCAATTACTGTTAAACTCACTCAAATCACTTTCACTAGATACCCAGACAGTTAATTGGTTCAAGTCCTATCTAGGAAATAGACAACAAACAGTCCTCTGGGAAAATAAACTATCTACTCTTCTCTCTATAACTCTTGGAGTCCCACAAGACTCTATTCTGGGACCCCTCCTCTTCACTATTTTCATAAATGATCTGAAAATCTCCCTTCCACAAACCACCTGCATACAATATGCCGACAACTCGACATTAATATGTTCAGCCTCCTCACCTGCTGGACTTCATTCGAGTACCCAAGCAGTATTTACCTTAGTTAAAAACTGGTTCCATCAATGCTGTCTCCTCCTTTACCCAAAAAAAACTAAATTGGTACTATTCTCTCCCACTTAGAAGTCTCCTGCTATCAGCTTCACAATTACATCTAATAATGGTACTGTAATAACTCCGGACACAACCACCAAACTTTTAGGTGTAACAATTGATCATAATCTAAACTTTGACACACATATCAACCTAACCATTAAATCAGTTAATAAAAAAATTGGTTTCCTCTACAGACTTAAACCCTATCTCACACCTCTATCCAGGGCTGCTATTGCCCAAATTCATTTAATCTCCACCCTTCCCTATGCATCCCCAATCTATACCAACTTATCCAAAAATAATCTTCAAAAGTTTGAAACAGCCTATAATAACATAGCTAGATTTGTCACTGGTGCCCCTTTTCGAACCCACCACTGCCAAAATCTTAAACTGCTAGGATGGCTGGAATTGCAAAGCCAGATTCTTTTCCAGCAACTTACTACTATACACAAGATCTTACACCATCCCACAGATACACCCATACTATCTATCCTTATCTGCCTATATAAAAATCTAACAACACTTCAATTAGCTAATAAGGTAGTAGTAGCTACCCTAAAGTCCAACAACAAATCTGGAGATAGCTTGTTCTCAAACTCTATTGGTAACTCTTGGCACACTCTTCCAACTGAACTAACAGCCCTTTCTTCTACCCCACTTTTCAAGAAGCAATTAAGAATCTTCCTTAAAGCCCAATGGCTTTGCCCATGCACAAATCCTGACTGACACTTTCTCCCCTAGCAGGACCATTCTTTACTATGTATCTTTAACATGCTATTTCAGGTGCTCTGATATTCTCTCTTAATTCCTACTGTAGTAGCTCACCTCCTAAGGTTTGGTAAACTTTATAAACAATGCTACCCTCAAAAAAAAAAAAAAATGTTTTATTAATCCTTTTACTCAAAATTTTTAACTTATTTAGTCGAGTATGTTGGTATGTTACTGTAACAGTACTATATAAATGTTCCTGTATTTGAAATGTTTTACCTGTCTGACATTATCTGTATTGTATATGGTCAAGATTTCTGTCTTGTAAATTGTCTTAATGTGGTGCTTTTCTCCCCGGGCCTCCGCTGAAAATGGACATACATCCAGTTGGACTATCCCGGTCAACAAATGTAAAATAAAATAATAAATAAATAAATTAAGATGTTCTGTACAGTCTGTGCAAGTCATCTGGAATAGCAGTAAGCTTTGTAGGAGATGGCTGCTCGAAGAATTAATGGGACTTGTTTAGACTGCACACTTATACATTACAGGTAAGTCAACATTTTTTTTATGTCTGGGAGATTCAAATTTAAACTGTGTGTTATTGATGGCATCTCTTGTGTTTGAGTTCATTACTGGAGAAATTTAAGTGGACAGTATGTATTTGATGTACTTGTTTCATGCTGTATGGATTATATGTGTAAAGCTTTGTATATAGGCTTGATTTTTTTACAGGTTGCTAGTCTTCCTGTGCTCTGAGTGTGCAGTAATTTCAGTGTGTGTTTGTGTTAATGAAGAAGTGTTATTTACATTGCTAACTTGTTAATTTCCGTTTTTGTGTTTGAAATAATCTATCCCACTTGGTTATAGATTGGCCTTACCTGTCTCATGGTTGATAATTACATATCACCCCTAATGAAAATAACTGGGATCATACCATAGATAATTTGAGTGGGCCCACGCCTAGCATAAAGCATTTAGGAGCTGCATCTGCCCATTTGTGGTGCATGGGGCAGTTTTGGGGTAAAATTTCTGTTTTCCATCCATATATCTAAGTTGCAGTTGAAAATGTACAGGGATGAACTTTGTTTTATGTGGATGGGAGTCTGTCCCACAGGAGCAGTATCATCTGTGAAATATGCCTGTCCCTCCAAACTGTTCTATTGATATTGCAGAAGAGGTTTAGATGCCTAGGCAAAGTATTTGTGATGCCATTTGACTTAGTGATGTGCAGTAAATCCATTAGCAATAGGTCAGAGGTTGCCTTGTATGCCAGACACAGGTCACATCTTCGGAATCTGTAGGTTACTAAGTATATTGACAGGAGTTTCAGTCAGTCCATGAATGACCTGTTGTTTAGGCCTTGTATCCTTTCAGTAAGGTATCTTTGTGGGAGCTCCAATTGTTGCATGTGTCTGAACAGATACGTGCCAAAAGGGGGATTATGTGCAATAATTGGCCCAGTGAAAACTGAGTAAAGGGAGTCAGTGACATCTCTAGATCTAGGCGCAATCCCTTTGTTTGTTTATAATCTGTGCAATAGAGAAGGACTTTCTTACAACAACAGACACATGTTGGTCAAAAATTAAGTGACTGTCCACATAAGTTCCCAAATCCTGAACAACTGGGCAAATGTCTTAGGGGCATGTTGTCAGTGTGGTAGTTCCCAGGGGTAGATGACTTCACAAAAGATACAGTAATGCATTTTTTAGTATTTAATTTTAGATTGTGGTTTTGACAGCAGTTATTTATTTGAGACCAATCTCCCTGCAGGCTGGCCAAATCATTTGAAGATTCAGTGAGTGCTCCTAGCCTACAGTCATCTGCAAACTTAGAGGTCATCATCCACTTTTATCATTAATAATTAGGATTATGATCATTATTATTATTATTATGATTCAATATTACTTACAATCATCCACTATCCCCCCCTCATTATATGGTAGGGGTGGTCTTTAGGTGCTTCACCTCACAGCAGGTCTGACATGAAATTGGCACTTGGCACTTCTATCAGTTAATATTTCCTTTTGGAAACCTACCCTGTTGAAAATCTCTAACAAGGCATTTGCCACCTTTTCGGCCTCAATGGAGGACAGAGCCACTGCCTCAGTGTACTTGGTAGCATAATCTACTACCACCACTAGGATATACTTTTTCCCTTTTGAACCTGGGGTACTCAGTGTCCCCACAATATCCATAGATACCCTCTGAAATGGCTCCTTAGTCACAGGCAAAAATATCAAAAGAGCTTTCACTTTGCCTCCTGCCTTGCCTACCTTTTGGCACTGCTCACAGGTCCTGCAGTACCCTGTTACATCTCTGGAAATCCAAGGACAATAGAAGTTCTGCGTAATACATCTCTTTGTATGTTTTATGCCTATATGACCTGCAAAGGGAATATCATGGGCTATGGCTAGAAGTGCCAGACAGTAGGCTCTGGGCACTACCAACTGTTGTATTATCTCATCCTCTAGCCCTCCCTCAGGGGTCCACTCTCTATACAGTAACCCTTTGTCCCAGTATACAGATTCCCCCTTCCCTTGAAAATCAGGTGCCTCACTTGCTACCTCCCTCAGGCCTTGTAATGTAGGTTCTGAGATCTGAGCCTGTCTCACCTCTCTCTTAGTAACCCATCCCAGCTTCCCTTTCCACAGGAAGTCTGGCATCCCCTGACAGTGGTGCCTCACTGTCAGCCTGAGTGCTACTACTCACCTCTGTCCTTGCAGTCACTCTGTCCAAGGGAACATCAGTACTCGCAAGCAGCTGTGGCTCACCTTCAGTCTCACTGCTGCAGGGTAGCTACCTCCCTGAAGTAACCACCTCACCAGTCCTGGCTGCCAGTGTGTGGTCTGTCTGGGTCTCCCCCAGGCTACTTGACCCACATGCTTGTCTCAACATTTGACTGCGTGTAACTGCATGCACACACGGTACTGCATTATTAAAATCATTCCCTATCAGGACATCTGCAGGGATATTCTCAAACACACCTACTTGCTTGCTTCCTTCCTTTTCCACCCTCCCAGTCCAGGTGAACCCTAGCCAAAGGTATTTGGAATGGGGTCTCTCCTAAAGTTCTGACTGGAGAAGACTGCCTGGTAATCTCCAAGTGTAGTACCTCGCAGGATGCACAGTAGCAAAACCCGTCCCAAAACACGCCTCCAGCCCTGTGGAGGCAGAAGCAGCAGTATGATTATTCAACAGTGTACGGACTGGAAGTTAATTAATATTTAGCATCTGTGCCAAAAGCAACCCAAATGACATTAATGTAATGTTGTTTTAGTAACATAACACTTCATTCAGTACCAAAAAGGAAATGTTTTATTAGGGACATAAAACTAAAATGCCTGCAGTAAATCACATTTCAGTCAATCAGTCAGGCAGAGTTCACACAATTTCTCTAAACAATACTATTACATTTTAACGTCTTTAAGGACATGTGCTTGCAAAGAAGTGGGGTGTGGGGGGGTGCAGCACCCCCACAAGGGGGTGTTGGGGGGGCTTGCCCCCCTGAAAAAGGAGAAAAAGTAAGACTTTATCATAGGATGGAGTTCGTTGTGGTAATGAATATTTGGCAGTGTACACAAACAGACATGCGAATTTGCATGCCTCTCCATCTTCCTGGATATACCCACCCATTTGGCATGCCAATCAATGACGGCATGCCCAAAGCTGTGCAGAACTAACTGCGAGGTACTACACTTGGAGATTACTGACTGGATAATCTCCTGTCTGTCTTCCTGGATATACCTTGGAGATACCTACTACACTTGGAGATTACCGACTGCCCAAGCAAGTAGAGCGCTCTGTAACCATTGCAGGCTTCACAATGGTTAGGTCTGAGGCTGTCTCTCTCGTAGCCTTGGCCTCTTTCCCATTCACTAAGATAGGATATAACTTCTTGTGATAGTTTGGTACCCTTGTTGTCTCAAGACAACCTACCGTTGGCATTTTGTCATTCCCACTTACTGGCTGTCCCATCTTTTATTCCCCACCTTGCCTTCGTGGACATCTAATATGCTACATGGCCCAGTGGTTGCATTTAAAACATTTAACCCTTGGTCTTGGATGTGTACCTGGACTAGTGACTTCCCCTGCTACTGGCAGACTCTGTTGACAGTGGATAGAAACTCTTCATTTGGCGTCAGTGTTGGATCTGTAGGAAGTTCCCCCATTTAGCCATATGGTCTCAAGCCACTCCAGCTGCTCTCCTCCAGTCTGATGAAATGATGTTAGTGGCCCTATGGCTCACCTGGTCATATATCCTGCTATGTCCTCCCACTGCGTTAACATCAGCTACTATCTGCTGCTAAATTCACATTCTGCTAGACAAATCTCCATGCCCCCTCTCAAACAGAAAGGAACCATGTCACTTAAATGTTTCCACAATTACCTGACTGTACTGTCAGGTAAGCATAACCTCAACCACAGCTGTTACCCATCAACTTCTACTCTCAATAAAGGTTTTGATGTGTGGGTTGGTATAGTGGTAAAGGTGTTTACCTCACAGAAACAAGGTACAGTGTTTATTTCTTACATTTTAAAAGGTAAATTGGCTAGGCTTAAAATGAGCTACGACAGCAGCGAGCCTAGTACTTATCTGTGAGACTGTACTGTAAAGCATCTGGGTCTGAGTATGTAATATCATTTGCTATTAAGTCTATGCAGTGCTGGGCATTTTTTCTGAGGTTTAGAACATAGTTAAAGAATGCCCTGTTATCCTTCAACTGGGTGGCTGTTTTTATCTCATCTTCGGCTTTTTGATTTAATTGGGGTCTGGAGTAGTGTGTCTAGTTTAAGAAAAACATTTTTGTATCTAGAAAGTTATTTGTTTATTTTTGTTTTCCATGCAGTAAGTTTTTTTATTTTACCTAAAATAAACATGGCAGAATGAAAACCTTTTGTAGCAATAGCAGAGTTTGCCTCAATATTTTGTACCAGTGTAGGTAGGGGTACACCCAAAATTGGAGCAAATCTTCCTGTTCTTCCTTCTTTAACCTCTACAATAACTGACGTTAGGAGATCTATTGGGTACCCCCTTGCTCAAAACATACTTTTAATAGATTCACATTCAGTATTAAAATCCTGATCATCTGACGTCATCCTACTGGCTCTCACCAACTGACCTTTAACTATTGCTCTTTTTTGAAAATGTGGGTGAGAGCTTGTGTAATGCAAGTAAGCATTAGAAAATGTATCTTTTCTAAAAATTTTTGATTTAAAACCTTCCCCCATTCTCTGTATATTTACATCTAAAAAACACAATTTGACTTCATCTACTTTATAGGTGAATTTTAAAAAATTTGTTGTATTTGAAATATAATCAAAAAATTCTATGAATTTTTCCAGGGTATTGTTCCAAAAAAGACTAACATCATCCAGGAAGCGCCCATAGTAGTTCCAGTATTGTTTAAAATTTGAATTATGAAGAGTTTTTGGGAAGCAAGAATAATATTTCTTTTAAGGTATTTTGTACATGCCTTGTTTTAATGGAATTAATTTTAAACAATAATTTTATATTCTTCCAAGGGGAATATTTCAGACAATCTAAAGGCGTAGCTATGGGAGCCCATTGTGCACCTACATATGCCAACATCATTTTATTGTATTGGGAAGAAAAATTTGTTCACAATTCAAATTTTAAACAATACTGGAACTAATATGGGCACTTTCTGGATGATGTTTGTCTTTTTTGGAACAATACCCTGGAAAAATTAATGGAATTTTTGAATAGATCTCCTAACATCAGTTATTGTAGAGGTTAAAGAAGGAAGAACAGGAAGATTTGCTCCAATTTTGGGTGTACCCCTACCTACACTGGAAGTACAAAATATTGAGGCAAACTCTGCTATTGCTACAACTTTAGAAAAAGGTTTTCATTCTGCCATGTTTACCACCTTTGACGGTGAGAGTAGTCTGGTGAGAAGTATTCTTAATAAAGAATGGAATAAATTTGCTAGTTTGTCTGACTTAAATCATATCTTTGAAAATCCATTTAAATGTGTATATAGGAAGGGACGTAACATCAAGAATATATTGGAAGGGACAAACTTCCTTAACCCCACTAATAACAATAACAAAAAAGGGACATGAAAATGCGGGCGTTGCCCATACTGCAGTAACATCAAGGAAGGTGATTCTATTTTTTTGAAAAAGAGGAACAAGTATATTACTACTCAAGGTTTTGCCAAGTGTAATACCACAGGTGTGATTTATATTGCTACATGTGAAATCTGTGACTCTTTTTACGTTGGCAAGACCGAGAGGAAATTGAGGCAGAGAATTTACGAGCATTTATATGAGATAAGGAAAAGAAAAGATAATAATGCTCTGTTTAAACATCAAAATAATTGTGGCAAAGCTAAATTTCATTTTTTTGTCATAGAAGTAGTCCCACGAGACCCCAGGGGAGGGCCTTGGGAGACTCGGTTGGAATATAGGGAGCTATATTGGCAAATTATTCTTGATGCAAGTTCTGCCCCTGGTTTAAATGAAATGTTATCCTTGAAACCTGTGCTGAAATTGAGATCTGCTAAGTTATAGTATGTTATTATAATAATATTTATATTTTTAAATAATATTATATATGCAAGCACTTTATGGTTTATTTTAATAATAATATATGTATTTATTTTTTAACAAGAAGAACATGCATTTAATTTAATTTCCACAAGATGGTGCTATTTCATTATACTTTTGGTTTTAACTTTTAGATTCATTCACCTTTAAGGTTCATGTGTTTCAATGCATTTTGCATGTGTAATTGAATTTGTTCACTCATTGGTTCATTTGAATTAGATTAGTTTATTTATTCATCAAAGGAAGAGAGGTTAGGTATCTGATGAAGTTACTGTGACGAAAACGTATGTGGATTAACTTTACAGCATTATTGTGCTGTTGCTTGTGCTCTGCAATTTCGTTTGCTGTGCTGTGCTGCTGTGATTTAGCTTGCTGTGGATTGTTTTTGTGCTTGTTCATTAAAGCAGTTGTCCATTTTGCTGAGCTCCATGTGTGCCTTATTTTAGGTTTACTAGTTTTTATCTTGGGCACTCAGTCCACTGGATTGGTTTATAAGTTTTTTTATTTTATTTTATTATAGCGCCTGTTTATATTAGGGTTCTGCTACAGGGGGTTATTTCTGAATTGTGCATTGTAATAATTTCTGAGGGAGATAGATGCATCTGTGCAACTATTTACATGTGCGTTAAGGATGTCACATAAGCAGTGAGGTTCATACCTCTAAATATCTTAGAATAACAAATCTGTACAAAGCATGTGGCGGGTGTATCAAAGGCCCAAAAATAGGTATGCATTTTAAAGGTTACTCTTATAAAGTTAGAAAGTTGCTAGACTAAAAAGTTTTGCATTAGCATATATTTTCTGAATAACTTGAAATCTGAAACTCAAATGTGTTTTGTTTAGTGAATTCAATCCTCACTGATCTGTCAGAAAATGACAAATATTATGTGGAACAGACCAAAACTATGAGGCAAAAAGCTAAACATCCCGCTACAGTCTGGACACTTGAAAGGTATGCTGGGACTCCCAAGATGGAAGGGGCTTTTGAAATTAGCCAGGCTTTCACTCAGTTTTAGTAGATAAACCTTTGCATAATTTCTGATTACTGATGTATTCAAAGCTGATTCAGACTTCAGTCTTATGTAGAATGTGAATAATTTAGGGCATATCTCTCAACTGTCTAGATTTTTGCAGAATGTCCAGATCTTTGATTCACATTTTTGATTTGGTCCTCATAAATTGTGTGGCTTTCTGAGAAATTACTGGGGGCTGAAGTCACTAATTAATGATATACATTAGAATTTCTGACTTTGTAATCTTCAGAAAAATGTGTTACTGCAAAAATCTGTTACTGTATCACTTTTCTAAATTTATAATTGTAAAATTTAAAATACAGCCCGCATTTATATGCCGTTGTCACACATTATTTTAGGCTTTGTTCAGATTTCTTGCATTATGAGTTTAAGAATTACGATTTGTGGTCTGATTTGAGGATAGAGGACATTAATGTTGGTGGGGTGCAAAATTGATCCATATTGATAATGACCAAATATCATTGCTCATTTCACTGTCTGGATTCAATGACATTTTTTTATTGTCATTAATGTGTATTTATTGATATGTCACGATACCATTTTTTCCAGTGATATATTATCTCATAATTACATAAGGATTGTTATCCGGATGCAAAAGGCCACCCATGCCTACCTGAACAAGTACAATTTTCCTCTTCTACCTTGCACATTTTACTGATTACACTAATGGTTTGGTACTTGCTAAAAGAAGCAGTAGACCCTCCATTTGAATAGGAATCACTTTGGATCTTTGTCATAGCTGGTAAATAAACCGTATAGTAGAGAATATTGTACAGCACTCGCAAAACTTCCTGGGATGTTATTTGGGCCCGTGGAGCTACCGTTCTTCATTGTACTCATCTACTTCTTCATGATGATATGATATAATGGTGGTTGCTCTCAAAGCCTAGTATAGTACTGGGGTTTCAAAGCTATAGCTGAATGTCTTTGTATATACATATGTCATCTGATTTGGAATTTAGTGCACCACTGATTCCTATAACACTACAGTGATAGAAGTTCTTGGTTGACTGAAAATATACCACCTGTATTAGTATACTTACGAATTTAAATTATAGTGTCACCATATTTATAGATGGGTATGTATATGGTTTTAATGGGTACTCCCTTTTTACAGCCCCTGTGCAGTATGCACAATGTCTAGGAATCTTGCCACAGACAGCAATTTAATTTTGCCTTATTTCAGTTGCATTCCAGAAGCTTAATCTGCTCCCAGCTACTTTCATTTTCAATTTTGTGACCATAAGCTTGTCATGTAGGGAGCTTGCACACCAAGACTGCCTAAAATATTGTTGAGCTGTGAGGGGTAATTTAGTTAAAAGAAGAATGCAACATCTCTATACAGGGAAGAATATTTGACTGGCCAAACCACGTAAGGAAAAATGCCCATGCACTCGAAAATAAATTGTATGACATTGCATAAATGTAATGTAGATGCACTTCATATAGCTACCTAGAATTTAATCACATAAGCATGCCTTAGCCCAAGTAATCTGCCTATTAAGGTGTATCTTATTTAAAGAGAAGCTTGTTGCTAATCAGACTCCTACCTTTTCCTACATTCCACTATAACTGATGTTGGTTATTATATGTATTTCTGGATTCTAACATGTTCTTGTTTCACAGCTTTTATGCGTTTGCAAGTCACTGTAACAAAAAAAAAAAAACTCTTAGGATCATAAGAAGTTACTTAGCTAATGGCCAAAAAAATGTTTTAAGCCTAGCCATTCCTGCCCCAATTTTTTATAATTATCAGTGTCGTAGGACTAGAATGACTTTGGTACATGCCTGTGCCTTAGGACATCTACAAGCTGCTCCTGTCCGTAAAGTACACAGGTGACAAGCCATGGGTGAATTTACAGTTTCCATTCTATTGGTCCAAATTGCATTTGAATGGGATTAGGGAAGAGCTCTGTTTGGCATGAATGGGAAGGGTGTTCCACCAAAGGGGTAGTCTTTGAGAGGCATATCTGTTCCTCCAACATGTTTTGCTTATGTCACAGATGAGGTTTAGATCCTTAGGTCAGGTAATTCCAATGCTGTTTGTTTGTTGAATGTATAGGATTAATCAGGACTGGATGGGAGAATGCCTTGTAAGGTAGGCATAGATCACCTCTCAGTAGCCGGTAAGAGACTCGGTACAGGGACAGGGCTTTGATGCGGTCCACATAGGACATATTATTTACACCCTGTATTCTTTTAGTGAGTAACTTGTGTGGCCGGTCTAGCTGTTGGTAGATGCCAAAGGATGCATTGTACTCGATTATTGGTCTAATGAGAGCTGAGTATAGTGAGGTTATGATCTCCTTAGATCTGGATGCCTTGCCCTTACTTATAAGTTGCACAATGTAGAAGAACTTTCTCACCACTGTGGTACATAGGTTCATAGACTAGTAGTAGCATGGTTTGGTTCTCGGCTGGAGCGAACTTCGAGCAAACTTTAAAGACATGCAGGTAGGTGCTTGAGTGTGTGTGCCTTCTGTGAAGGTTGGGTGCCGGGGTTCTATTCCCAGACATGGCGAGTGTGGATGTTTGTGTGTTTGTTTGTGTAGAGAGCAATGCTTTTGAGACCATTCACAGTCACTACAACTTCCATTGCCCTTCTTTGGCAAGCCTGCTGATGTCATTCACATTGAAGTACACCTTATGGGGAAAGAGTAGCCCAGTAATCTCTGTGGCGCATGCTATAACTGCATAATACTGTAGTGTGATGTACTAGTTAGGTACGAGTTCCAATCCCAGACATGGCAACTGTGAGACGTGGTGTGTGTTTGTGTGTGTGTCTGTGTTTGTCATTCGTATCCTCTCTGGTGGTGGCTGTGAGTGTGTAACAACTGGACTCATTGTGGAGCGGGTTTTGCAAATTTCTTATACGGTGGGCCTATTATATGTCACAATGTCCACCTTACAAGGATAACAGATGTGAAACAGCAGAGAGGCTGTGGTTGACAATCCCTACCCCTACATGTGATATCAAGACCTGGCAAACAATTTAGGCAATCCTTGTATTACCCAGAGAACACTCTCAACCCATGTCTCATACACAAACACACTTGGCTAGGCAACAACCACTTTGCTGGTAGTTCCCTGCATATTGCCCACAGATAGTAACCATGGTGTGACTGCAGCGGACTACAGAGGGCATGGCACCCTGTCCCATCACTACAATAGGCACATAATTGCATACAGTGCTCCTTCATTATGTTCCCCACTGGACGCCTGCACAACTGTAGTGCCATCAAATGTAACCCACAAAGGACATACCATGCCTTCAACACATGCCCTGTATGGACAGATGCCACTGACACCAGGGAATACCTGTATCATGCTGTCAATGTAGGTGCAGGGTCAACCTGGTGTCCATTGCCAGTTCCCACCACATGAGGCCAGGAATGGCACATCTGATGATAACAATCTGTGTACAAAACATGCTCCAGACACCCCAGGTACACTTCCATATGTCACAGAACATGCATGTGGGGCGTGTGCACATCCCAGAAACCGTCCATGTCATGGACTATAGAACACATACATGGAAAGCATTGCACAGCACTGGCCACCCACAATAGTAACCCAGATGACTGGATGGTGAATACAATACCCACCTGTGTGGGCCAATGCAGACACTGCACCCCTGAGCCACACTGCAGACATTTTCATGTGGCCTGATGCCAAGGTATACCATTTACCTAGCCTTGTACAGCCTTCTGGCACAGTCAACCACTACACACCTGTGAAGCAATGCACCCATGCATGTCAGTACTGGCAACCTGTGTCTGTGTTTGTGTGGAGTATAATGATTTTGACCCCATTCACACTCACTACACCTCCCATTGGCCTACTGAAGCATGCCTTCAGATGTCAGACACCTTCACATACCCTTTGCCCATATATCATCCCGATAATCCCTATGGTGCATGTGATACCTGCATATTACTGTATTGTGGCAAACTAGCTACTTAGGAAGTCTAATCCTGACCCTGCCAACTGTGTTAATGTGTGTAAGTCCCTGAGAGAGTGTGGCTATGTCGACGTTGACACCTGTTCATGCAGACAGGCACGTGTACTACACCTATCGTATCCCTCCTATATCACTGTTGCAGATGTCACTCACCATCAGATATACCTTTGGACAGCTCCTCAACATGTAAGCTCTGTGTTGCATGCAATAACTGCATAGGCATGTGATAGAAATACATAGGCAGGGGTTTGAAACCCCATACTGGTAAGTGTGTGACACAAACATGCTTAGGTTTTACTCCCCCACCCCCTCCCTGTCTTACTTTGTCTCTGTCTGTCTCTCTCGCTCTCTCTCTGGTGGATGTAGAGAAGTACACCTGCTTTGCTTAGGCAGCAGCTTGTGTCTTGTAAGTGATGTTCATGATCAGCTGTTGACCTCTGCACGTACTACAGTCCCCCACTAGCTGATTGCATGTGGAACAGCTGTGGTAACATTCCCATGAACAATTGATTTAGTTTTTCTGGTATATCTTTAAAATCTGGCAAGTGTTTATTTACTGCATTGCTCTCTTGCTTGGGTTTCTTAGCTATAAATCTTCATTCACTCTGAAGTATGCTACTTTACCCCTCCCCACCAAACCTTTATGAATGCATTATTATAAAATAACTGCCTGTTGTTGCCTTCATGCTTAACCTAGAATCTCTGCTTTTCTCTTTTCCTAGTTGAACTCTACAGTTCCCTACAAAACGGTGTCTACAGGACTGCAATCAGTTTCTCTCAGCATTTAAACAGATTAGGTTGCACACACACAAAGCATTTGTTAAGCTTTCACTTACAGTGCTGTGTAATTAAGCAGGTCACCATACTGGTCAGCCATAGGGCTCTTTTTTTTTCTACTTGAGTGGTTGCCTCCTTCCCCTGTAACTTAAGTAAACTGACTCTTACATTAAGAGCTATAATACTTACCTTATAGCTTTAGGACACCTTAGGAAACCTTGTAAACTGCAATAGCCCCGCTACGTTCGCCCTCGCTACGCTTGGGCTCTCTTTGCTCCCCTCCCTGCCCCCAATTCCCTCCCGCCCCCAGTACCTCTAAATTTATAGTACTACAGCCACTCCCCCACTTTCTAGATCCTATCTGCTTTCATCTGGGATAATTCCACCCGCCCCCCATTCATCTACCTACATTTTAATAGCACCTATTAGCTTTCATCTGGCATTCTCCCATCCCCCTTCCAGTACTTTTACCTCACCACTCTATCTTCTGGTGTTGCATCACCAGGTAAAACAGTTCCTTAACTCACTAGCTGAATCACAGATAATGATATACTCCTCTTTACTACCCCTTTTGTTCACACCATACCTCCTTACCTTGTATGAAAACCAGTTTCTCACAGGATTTCAGGTCCCAAAAGGCCATACTATCACCCCAGCTGTAAATCCTTCCACCTTCAACCATACCTACAGTACCAGATCCTATCCAACATCTTGTTCAGTCTATCAGCATCTCAACCCCAGGCACATTAGCTCTAGATCCAAACACTACCACAAACTAATAAACAAATTCCTGAAGCTCATCACCAAGTATAGACTCAACCTAATACTTGGTGGTGATATTCACCCCAACCCTGGCCCACTCACTTCAGATACACATACCCCCTCTACTTTCAATCTCAGCTACAAACCTACAATTAATAGGCCAACTAACTCTCTCCTAGTTTGTCATTTCAATATTAGAAGCATTAATAACAAGGTACATGAATTGCATGCACTTCTGGATGTCCACTCCCCTGAGATTCTCTGTTTATCTGAAACCTGGTTAAAACCTAACACTAAAGACAATGAAGTGTTACCACCTGGGTACAACATACACAGGCTGGATCTTGCTTCGAGGAAGGGGGGTGGGGTAGCTGTACTCTATAAATCTGGATTGAATGTCACCATAGATGTAATACAACCACCTCAGATTAATAACTCAGAGATTCTTGCCACCAAATTGCAACTTAATAAAAATAAATGCATTAATATCATCTGTATGTACATTTCCCCAGGTAACACTATATCTACATTTGAAGATATCCTGCACTGGCTATCATGTCACTACCCCCAAGAAACCCTACTACTTGGAGACTTTAACATAGACTGGGGCACCTGTTCCTCAGAATCCCCAACCACCCATATTAACCTGCATGCATTTACACAAATTATATCCACCCCTACCAGGATAGGTAAACCCAACCAAAAAGAAAGTATACTTGACTGGGTACTCATAAATAGTCCCCCCCAACTGTTCACCTCTGGTACCCTCCTTGATGGCCTAAGCGATCACCTTCTCACATATGTAATTAAGCACAAAACTATTAATTCCCAACAACCCTTACTCAGAAAGGTTAGAAACAATAAAAACTTTGACACTGCCAAATTCCAACAAGAACTAAACTCATGTAATTGGTCTGTTCTAAAACACCTCCCCTTAGAGGAAGCAGTAGCATACTTTAATAACAAATTCCTTGAGATCCTTGATTTGCATGCACCTGTTCGTTCAAAGAGAACCAAGGCAAAAACTGCGCCATGGCTTTCTAAAGAGTCTAAACTCAAAATTACCCTTAGAAACAAAGTATGGGCTTTATGGCATTCTTTTAAAGACCCTCAATATCACATTAAATACAGGCAATCCAGGAACGAAACCAAAAAATCACTTTTACAAGACAAAAAACAATACTACTGTAATTTACAGACAGTAAATCAAAATAGCCCTCAGAAGTTTTGGGCAGGTTTAAATAATCTACTACATCCTGGACAAACTTCAACCCCAATCCCTGATGCTACTATTGATAAAACCCATGAAGATGTTTCTGATAGTTTTAACCAATTCTTTACTGAGACAATTCAAGCCCTAGCTAGCCAACTACCTCCTAGCTCCCCTGGTCCTGAAAGTAGCACCCCTAGAAACCTACTCGCATTCAGCTTCCAACCAGTCGCCACTTCACTTATCCGTACCTTGATCAAAAAATTAAAACCCACTACACTTTCTGCTGATCAACTCCCTGCTGAGTACCTAAAAAAATCAGCTGATGCTATTGTTTACCCCGTCTCAATACTAATCAATCAAACCATAGTAGAAGCTAAAATTCCCACCATCTGGAAAATATCCTATGTAATCCCACTTTACAAAGGAGGCAGCTCTACTGAATTCTCCAATTATAGGCAAATAGCTATACTCTCTCCACTTGCAAAGATTATGGAAAAATATATTCATAGACAACTCATGCACCACCTAATCCAGAATCACCTTATGGCAGACACTCAGCATGGCTTCCATCCTCATCACAGCACTACTTCAGCCCTCCTAGCCTTTACCACCATAAACCATAATTGCAACAATAATTATATATCCTCAGCCCTCTTCTTGGATCTTTCCAAGGCATTCGATATGGTTGATCACCAACTTTTAATCCACACCCTGCAAACGTTCTGTCTAGATACTGGAGCCCTTCAATGGTTTCAATCCTACCTGAATGGTCGTCAGCAGGCTGTCCTCTGGCAGAACAAACTCTCTAACCTTCTACCTAACACCCTCGGAGTACCACAAGGCTCTATACTAGGGCCCTTGCTGTTCTCCATCTTCATTAACGACCTTTATACTGTCATCCCAAAAGTCAGCTGTATCCAATATGTTGATGACTCTACTCTGATTTGCTCAGCCACATCTCCAGTAGAGTTATGGTCAGCTACCCAGACCGCCTTTAATACAATAGAAAACTGGCTTTCTGAACATCGTCTGATCCTAAATCCCAAAAAAACTAAAATACTGTTATTTTCACCAACATGTAGGTCTATCGCTTTCACCTTTACCATAAAATCAAATGATGGCACAATAATCTCCCCTGACCCCTCTACAAAACTATTAGGTGTCATCATAGACAATAATCAAAAATTTGACCTACATGTTAACGAAACTATCAAAACCATCAATAAAAAACTAGGGTCACTTTACAGAATAAAAGCCTTCCTAACCCCTCCAGCTAAAATTGCCATAGCTCGCTCTCACCTTCTTTCAACCCTTCTGTATGCATCCCCTCTACTCTCGAATTTAAACAAGACTGTCCTTAACAAACTCTCAATTTGCTACAACCACATTGCCAGGTTTGCCACTGGGCTGCCTTTCAGGACACATCATTGCATCAATCTAAATCAGCTTGGGTGGCTTGAACTACCCAGCCTAATCCAGTATAACCAACTGATTATGGCCTATAAAATCCTCTATAATCCGAACAACACTCCTGCACTTAAAAATATTATCACCCCCTATAACAATCCTAGACCGCTTCGATCTTCTAACAAACTACTAATTCAGACTAGCAAAATTAATAACACAGCCTGTGATTCTCTCTTTGCAAACTCTGTAAGTAGATCCTGGAACTCTCTTCCAGCTGATATTACCTTACTTTCCACCTTAGGTCAATTTAAAACTAGACTCAAACAACATTTGTCACTTAACTGGCTATGTCAATGTATCAAGCCTGGCTAACTCTCTCTAGAATGTGTAAAAATCTGTTAACCAGTTTACTGTGTAATTTAATTTAATCCTGACTTGCGCTCAGGATTAACTGTAACCTGTGTAACTTGTTTAACTTGCTTACTTATGTAATCTCTGTAAATAGTCTGTTTGTAATATGTAATGCTGGTATTATGTAATTCTTTATCTGCTTACCCTTGGAGCTTTTCTCCCCGGGCCTTCGCTGAAAATGGACATGCATCCAGTCGGACTATCCCGGTCAACAAATGTAAAATAAATAAAAATAAAATAAAAAATTGCACACTCCTATACCTAGTAACATCATGTGGGTGTTGAGCTTTTCCATTCACTGTGAGCAGGAACTTATGTAGGTGTTTGGCAAACAGCATCAAAGATGGTATTGGGATATACCTCTAACAACATCCACTGTGGAGACAGGCCAACAAACAGGAGGTGGATGTGCCAGACATGAATACAGAATGTAAGTGTTGCTGTACTGCCTTTTGGAGTAATGTTGGTTTCACAGGGTGTGTGTGGATATGGCTGGTCTACATGATTTAATACCTGTCATGACAGTGTTATATGTTTGAGGAAACTCTCACCTGTAGGGTTATCTGCAGACTGGAGAGTGTTTGGAGTCTTATGTTTCTTTTGTTACTCAGAGATCACCTATCTTAGAACTGCAGAAGCACAGTCTGAGGATTGTAGTCAGTACATGGTGACAGCCATGAAAGTTACTGACTTCATATCCCTCATAGGACATATGTCTCAACAAATCCTGTTACAACAGTAAATGTATGAAGGTATCACAGCAACATAGGTTCATAGGTAGGTACTAGGCTATTGGCCATAGGGCCTATATAAGAATAGCCAAATGGTACCCTGGCTTTCGCCACCCAAGAAAATTATTTTCCTGTGCCCCTGTCGAGCAGAGTCACAGATCTGATCCCCGGGGTGAATTTCCTATCTCCCATCCAATCATCAAGATTTTTCTTGAAGAGTGCTAATGAGGAGCTTTGTTTGATATAGATAGGTAGTTTGTTCCAGAGTATGGGAAGGCTCTGGGACAGGAATCTATCCCTCCAGCATGTTCTGTTTATTGTGGTGACAAGGTTTAGGTCCCTAGAGCATGTAGCTCAGAGGGATTGGGATTTCTTTAGGTGGAGCATGTCCAACAGCTCTGGGTTTGACAAAGCTTTGTATGTTAGGCAGAGATCACCTCTGAGTAGGCGATATGAGGCGGAGTAAAGCTTGAGTTTTTTGAGATGGTCTGCGTAGGGCATCTGTTTGAGGCCGGTAATCCTCTTTGTGAGGTATTTCTGTGGCCTTTCCAGTTGTTGTAGATGTCTTGTGAGGTACATACCAAAAGGGGCGTTGTACTCTATAATTGGTCTAATGAGTGATGAAAAGAGGGGAACAATGACCTCTTTTTTCCTGGATGAGAAACCTTTTGTGATGAGGTGTGCCACGTAGACGGATTTCCTGACTACTGTGCTGATGTGATTATCAAAGGAGAGACTACTGTCCACCTGTGTCCCAAGGTCTCTTATCACACAGTTGGTGTTAAGTAGACTACCGCCTATGTGGTAGTTTACGGGTACACAGTTTTCACCAAAAGGGATGAGAATGCACTTTTTGGATTGAGCTTGAGGCCATGGCTTTGACACCAGGCATCTGTCTCAGTGAGGCCCTTTTGTAGGATGCCCACATCGTTAGGAGTTTTGATTTTGGCTCCTAGTTTGCAGTCATCTGCAAACTTTGTTAGCCAAAGACCTTCTGTGTTAGCCTGTACTTCAGAAAAGTAGATACCAAACAGGAGAGGACTCAGGACTGAACCCTGCGGTACTTCACTTGTCCCTGGTCTGAAGTTGGATTTAGAGTCTGCTACTTTCACAGTGTGGATTCTGTCAGTGAGCCAGTTGGCAATCCATCTTGTGACATAGGGATTTATACCTAGTTTAGTGAGTATATCTTTAATTCCAGAGTGGGGGATGGTGTCGAAAGCCTTGGCGAGATCTAGATAGCTGTGTGAACCACCTTACCCTCATCTACAGCTTTGGTGACCACTTCAAAGAAGTCTATCAGGTTTAGGTGACATGATCTGCCTTTTACAAACCCGAATTGGGTAGGGTCCAGAGTTGTAGATTACTGATGTCATTGTTTATAAGTTCCATGATGATACGCTCCATAGCCTTGCAGACCAGTGTTGTCAAGCTAATGGGGCGGTAGTTCCCAGGGTCCGTGGTGGCTCCCCACTTTGTGGCATGGGATAACCGTTGCTGTGTGCCACTCAGTGGGCACAAAGCCTGAGGTGAGGCTATGATTGAACATGGTACTTATGTGGGGTGCCAGTTCGTTCTGTAGTTCATGTAGAACACAGCCTGGGATGTTGTCAGGTCCCATGGATGCTGTGTTCTTGACTTTGAAGAGTGTGTTTTTTACCTGTGCAGCTGTGATTACAGGAACTTTGCATTCTTCCGGTATAGAGATGGGCCCTTTAGGGGGTGAGAGAGGGGTAAAGTTAGCACTGAACCTAGCTGCCAGGATGTTGGCAATATCAGTTGGTTCTGTATATTTAGTGTCATTGTACTGTAACTCAGAGCAGATTTAAGTGTTGCCATTGAGATTCTTGACATAGCTATAGAATGCTTTGTGGTTATCTTTAGAATCACTGGTGATTTTGTTTTCGTAACTAGCTTTGGAGGATTTTATGAAGGATCTCAGCTTCTTACTGAGGCTGACCAGGGAGCTCCTCCAGTCATGAGATTTTACACTTTTTTGCAACAGTTTCTTTCTTCTGTTGTAAAGTTTGTTTATGGCAGAGGACCACCAGATTGGCTTCCTTTTTTTGGAGGATAGCATCTTGGTTCTATTAGGGATAGCATGATCCATGCAGTTGTGTAAGTGCTTATAAAGTGCATTTGTGTAGGATTCAGCAGTCGTACCTCTGTTGTCCATCTGCATGGGTGTCGTGAAGTTTGCCACTTCTGTCTTAAGAAGTGTGAAGTTGGCTTTGGAGAAATGTTTTACGGTGGTTTCCCTAATGGGGGGTGGGGGTGGGATGTAGATGTCTAGGGTGATTAGCTTGTGGTCATATCTGACCAACAAGGAATTGACCTCTGGTGTGGAACACCGGTTGCCCATGTTGGTAATGTTTGCTGCCAATATTGGCCCAGTGTTTGTGGCTCAAGCCACAAGTCTGTCAACCTTTGTACATATGTCATACAGTAAGAGGTGCATATGTTTTGCACACCATTATTTATTGACATCATACCTGATAACAAGTCAGTCCGATATCAGACTGCTAGACATGTTATGTATAGTAGGGGTTATTTCTGAGGACATAACCTGGGCATTCTGCGGTTGTGTATACAGTAGAAGGGTCTGTGCACTTATGGTGATTGTCGACAGTATGTGTATTGCGAATACGTACCTTGGCCTATGTACAGACTGTGTTAGATGTCATTGTTCTTGGTCCTGTTCTAGCTGATATTACATGCTGCTCCAGTGTATATGGTACCCTATCGGCTCACATGTTTGTAGGGCCAAACACACACGTGTCCCATACCACAGACAGGCATTGGACCACATTGTGTCGTGATCCAGTTTATGTAGGGTAGTGTGTGAGTGGCACATATGATGGTGTTTATCAGACAGTTCATATAGTGTCACATTAAGCTTGCATACAATATGTGGCTGTGGCTGTGTTCACATTGGTTGTGGGTATGCACTTCTCACAGGTGTCTGTTACTCTGTGCTGTGACATGCCTGTAGAGCCTGCTATATTTGTAGGTACATGTGTATTCCCCCATACAAAAAATAGGCCAGTGTTGTGGCAGTCTGCCTGTAGTTTGCACAGTGCTTTGTTAGATGCCTAGCAGCTTAGTGTAATTACCCATTGTGATGTTATGTCCAGATATTTGCAAGACGTACTGCTGCCAGGCCACCATAACTATTTTGTATTTCTGACAATGCAGTGGGATTCTGTTTAGATGTATGTCACTAACTACTGGGTAGTATGTGGCCATGTGACCTCTGCACCACTAGTTATTATGTGTCAAGACAGATAGGCATGTGTGAATACATAAACTGTGTGGGCATATGTAGTCCAGTATTTACATTATATACCTGTGTACATGGCTATTAACATCCACATTGTCAGGCTTGGTTCACATATCTCGCACTAAGGGGATCTGTGTATATCTCTGGACTGAGCAAAGAGTGCTAGACTGTCCACATATACTGGTCATATCTCTGCTGTAGTCTGCAGGATCATTACTGTGCTATCAGTGGTACTGTACTATGATGTCCTTAGGATGTCTGTCAGTAACCGATGGCGTACGTATACATATATATATATATATATATATATATATATATATATATATAGATATATAGATATATATATATATATATATATATCTATATATTTATTTATATGTATATATACATACACATATCTACATACATATATGTATATATATATATATATATATATATATATATATATATATATATATATATATACAAACATACAAACACATATACATATACACAGCTATATATGTCTACACATATACAGATGTATAGATATATGTGCACATATAGTTATGGATATCTACATATATATCAACATAAAAGGGTATATCTGTTTAGATATATATGCACACGTAGTTATAGATATCATGGGTTCCAGTGTGTACAATATCCACAGTGGAGTGTGGGTGTACACTGTCATTACACCATGGTATGCCCGGTACATGTCTCATGTACCACTGTATGGTCACCACTGTCACCATCAACCATACATGTAGCTGATAAAACAATCCAGCCCAGCTATGCATGTGCTGTGTGCAGCCTACTTGTAACACATTGGACACACTGACAAGTTAGTTAGCACTGACAGGCCCAGGTTTCTCGGATGTGTGTCTGCTTGTTATGTGTCTATTAATGTGTATATAATGCTATGTCACACTACTGTCCATATACAGCCATTACATCCCCCATTACCATACTGTAAATGCCTGGGGATGTTCTGCATGTAACATGTAACCTGGAACACACTTCAGCCTAAACACTGTGTGGTGTGTGCAGTGAAAGCCACACACATCAGTAGCACTACATACCTAGGTAGGGGTCTAGTCCCAGTGTTGCCAAGTAAGTCTGTGCGCGTATGTGGAGGGATCTACTTCAGGTTGCTGATTATACATGTCCCAGGGGGTCACCTGTCCATGTGGCACAGGCAGTAACTGTTATACAGACCTGTGGCATGTGTTCAACTGTACCCAGGATATGTCACAGCCATGGTGTCACTACAGTGCCATAACCCTTGTGAGATATGACTGCAGACCATCCTCCTGCTGACACATGTACACCTACACACAAATGGATAACATTATGGTGAACACAATCACTCAGTGTTACGAACAGGTATAATGCATCATAGCTCCACTACCTGACATGTAAGCATTAAACATTACTGCTGACATGTTACACAGCAGTACATTGGTACACTGTAGTACAGTCACCGTGTGCATCAGAACCATATTAGCCTGTCCCTGCATCGATGTTATGGATGACAGGGATGTGGCACAAGTATCATCATATGCACAGGGTGTGTTGTTGGTTTACCAGAGACCAAGGGTGGGCCATACGTTTGACACCATGTGTGTGGGTGAGGTGTGTAATTCACTGAGATGGGCATGGTGATGTGGTGTGTGTAGGTATGGGGTTGTCCTAGGTGTATTTGTATAGTATGTGGGTATGCATGCACACAGTTCTGCTATGTGGCTGCCCTATACAGGTGTTTCTTGGACAGCTGCAGACCATACCTGTCAGGGTGTGAAGTTCACAGTTTCCAGCCACGGAGATGCGGACTGTGCCTGCCAGGGGTTCCATGGGCACGTCCAGGTACAGGCCTCGATGTGCTACTCTCCCCTGATGATGACATATGTCTGCTGGAACCAGGTCCCTCCTGGGACTGGCCAAGGTCACATGCATGTGGCCTGCTGTGGTGTGGTGTGAACAGCTCCCCCCTGCAGTGCTGTGGTTGGTACTGCCACTACAAGAGTGGCTTGGTGTCCTTGCACGTCCACGTCAACTGCCAGCTGTTGGTGTTGCTGGCTTATGTCCACGCGGCTGTCTCCCCACTCCCACCACATGTTCCAGCATGGACAAGCCATGGTCGATGAGGCCCACCATCTCACCCAACTGTCTATCCATGACCTCGGTATAATGACGGAGGGCACCTGCAAGTTCATGTAAGTTGTCACTTACAGATGACAGAGCAGGCCTCTGCAGCCTCAGACCCTGTCTGGTTTACAGTTCCATAAGTACCTGCACCCCCATGACAGTCTGAAACATGCGTCTGGTTGTACCAGTTGTGGCACTTCTGCCAGGGGCATGATGACCAGCGGCCCTCCCACGAGCTCCTTGATACATCTGCCTATGTGGCGCCCTGCTGGACATGCAGCTATGCCTGCTGTGTCCAGACACAGCAGGCATAGATACCACACTCTCCTGTGCACTGCCACCAACCGCCAACTGTCCCTCTGCTATGGCCACTTGTGATGGGGTATCTATAGGTATGGTGACTGTGTGCAGGGTTGGGGTGGATAACAGGGGGATGTCAAACGATGACGCAGTTTCAGCTTCTGACAACACTGCCTGTGCCTCAGCAGTCATATCATCATTTTTGATGTCTGTATGGACACCAACATCAGATTGCATGCAGGAGGGACTCTGACCCACCTCGCCACCTGTGAGGGGAAAACAAGAAATGCACTTTAAGACCTGTACGGCATTGCATAACAGTACACACACACACACACACACACACACACACACACACACACACACACACACACACATACACACACACACACACACACACACACACTGTATTTCCACCATAATACCTACCTGTCCCTGAGTTTACAGACAGTCCCATTTTTATTCACGTAAGTTCCCCATCCTGCATCACACTTGGTAACATACACTCATTAATACCACTCATTAATGTATCATTCCTCTAAATGCTTAGATGAGTGATCACAACACAATACCTCTTACTCTATTACCTCCTTGATTTGATTGGAGTAGGTTTTACAAGGCCTTACTGCTGTCATCCAGTGTTCACCCTGGGTATGTCCAGACATCGTGAACATGGCCCCCATATGTTAGGGGCTACTACATTCACTCCATAATGTCATGCACTGGAGTGTCATACATAACTATTGCTCAGTAGCTGCAGGATCTGCTGCTCAATCAACTTATTATGTGGACATCAGTAATATATGGATGCACTCCCTGGTGCTGTCTAGTAATTCCCCAATGCATCTGTAGTGCTGCATACGTGGGTAGTCGTTCACCTTTCTGCTTATTGCAGTTTTAATGGTAAACCTTGTGTCTAGTTTCCCTCCCAATGCATGTTCCATGCAACAGACCTTATTATACTATCAGCTGTCCTGTGATTACATATCAGACAAGTATTCCTGGTGTCTCATGTGTCAGTCCATGTCCATGTACTGCACAATTCCATAGGGAAGTACTGACATATGAACAACCCCACAATCACACATGTCCATACATGGGCACCCACACAAACACACACTTATGCACACACATCCTACATGCAACAACCCCCCTCCACTCCAATAGATTGCACTTACAGACAAAATACCCCCCCCCCCCACACACACACACACACACACCTACAGGTGAGGTTGCACAAAGATAGTACACACAGACCCCTCATTACCCATCTTGTCAACATGCATAACATATGGTACTCAACAGCATGCAGTGCAGCTATAGTCAATCCATGCTAGCAAAAGTATACATGTGTGTGATGCATGGACTGTGTTAGTAGGTGATGCCCCTTCTCCTGGAAAACACTGCACCCATGTACACAGTATTGCTGTGCACCTGTTCTGCACCCTGCTATGTATTGTGCACCATACCTCACAGGTGTACACACCATTGCTGAATGTGTATTAATGTGTCAGTCATGTCTGCTCTAATGCTCACAGCCCTATGTGTTTGTCCGACACATACGTGGGATGATATGTGGACATATGTCATTTGTGAATGCCTGATGTCTAATTTACAGATCTCAACATCAGTGGTGCATGTATGACCAATACAATACTATTACACTAACAACCGTCAAATCTTACTGTGGCTATGGGGAGTGTACACACCCTTATTGATATGATGCACTCTTCCTTGATATGCCATGGGACCACATCACTGCATATGTTAATATTACATGAGCCTGATATGTGACATATGTCCTGTACATTCAATTGCAGTGTCTAACAAATGTGTTAGGTGTGCTGATGCTGACCACATTGCATACACTTCGTGGGTGGATATGTGTGCACGCCCTTATCATGACGGTTTGTTGCACCGACTGTTATGTGTACTACAGTAGTCACTATTACTGGCAGGGGTATACTAGCATGGGCCATCTGCATTTGCCAGTATATGGTCAGTCTGCCCTACAAATGTCCCCAACCCTGCATGACTGCAAGGTCAACTCGTGCACATCCCTTGGAGTTCACACACTGCCGTCACTATTGCTGTGGAGTCAGGGTTATGTCTGCCACAGTTTCTGAACCTGACTGTGTGCAGATACAGCCATTCATAGCATCCTTAGGATCCCTGCTGCAGTGCACTGGTGTGTCATGATGACACCCCTTCCCCACCTTCAGCCTTTTTGCAGATGCTTGACAACTATGGCCTACACATGTGTCAGTTTGCAGTGTCTCAAACACTGAACACCACGTGTAACAGCCTAGTCCCAGCTAATAAATGGCAAACATACAGATGTACACTGGCACTGGAACAGTACAGATGGGGATGGTGGGCCTGAGGTGGGGTGAGGCGTTGGTTGTGCAGCACATGTATCTTACATGATACTGTCTGTAGGTTTCCAGTGTGGTCATAGTACACCAGTAAACATTGCAAAGCATGACTTTTGGGAACCTCTGCTGTTATGCATACACTACCTGTAGAGAGGCCTGGCTGATGTTTCCTGTGGTACAGTTATCAGATTTCATTACCCTATCCCATAGGCCACATGCTTGCAGAGTCCAGACAATTGCTGACATGGGACATGCACAGCCAGTACTTGCTAGACATTCCTGCAACCCCCCTCAGTGTTGTGGCATGTTACTGGACAGCCCGCATGATCAGTTTGCTACATGTGACATCATTTGTCTTGGATGGCCATCTGTTTATTTCCTACATCATTCCTGTCCCATACATCCTTGCCACATAAATGACTGTCTGCACAGTTTGCCATGGCATATGCAATGGTGAGGTATGGCTACATGTCCAGCTCATGCGTGCTACCTGCTGGGTATGGGGCACACACCATGTCATGTAAGATGTGTGCAAGCCATGCCTGCCTCTGTTGCAGGTAAGTGTGCACATTTGATTGCCAAACGTCTTGGACAGCAGACCAATACGTGGTCTGACACTGGGGATGTGTACTTGCTGAAAGGTGCATATCCATTACAAATGCATGCAGTCAGTACCTCAATAGCTACTTCCACTATATTTTATTCGGAGTGTGCGCACACATATGCTTCCAGTGTTTGTGAAGGTATGTATTCCCCATATTTGCTTCCCTAATCTACGATTCCATATTACACACTCATTGCTCATGTTGGGACCACATTGGAGGTTTTAAGGCTTGTGGACCACTGTATTATGATATGCCGTAGTGTAGATCTGTAATAGTTACCATTGTAATACTGGTATATACACTGTTGTAGCACTGTATAAAGGTGATGTTTCACACATGTCCTTACTGTAGGCCATTTGTCCCACCATTATGTTCATCCCTGTGGACACATTTTGCAATGACAGGATGTTAGTTATATTGCAGGTGTCTGACATACCCTTCAGATACACCATCATGGTCACCACTGTGATGCACTGCAGTTAACAGCAACAATACGTGAACATGTACTGTATACATTATGGGTCGGTGTGTTAGATATATGCATGGAATATACCATAGCCATTACATGACCGGTGTATTGGCAAGCATGAACATAAACCATACTCACCAGCTACAGGCTGCTGCTTGGTGGTATACCAGAGGGGCCTACATAAGAGTGTGAGAGATGTGATGTCAGTAGCCACAGCTGTGGCATTGGTACACTGTGGGTGCAGCATTACAGTACATCAAAAGTACAAGTCCACAATACTATAGCTTATGCACATCTGTTTATTACTACTACTCAGCTACAGACTATATATATGTCATCTCACATATGCATGATCTACCTGTACAGATGCGGATGGATATGCAACAGTGGTCTACTGATGTGTCCTGTGGCCTTATCTGTATGCTCCTCGGCCGGTGTGTGGTTAGCACCCATCTCCACTATGGTCTTCGCCAGTTGTTGAGTGTGCGGGCGAGCAGGTGCCATGAGGCTGGTGAGGAGCTCCTCAACATGTGTCGGGGGGATGGATGGCATGACCCCCCCCCAGTTGTGAGCTGATCCCCCAGACTGCAGCAGCACGCTGGCGGGCATTGTGAAGCAGGTCACTGTAATGATGCCGGACCTGCTTATAACTGCGGTTATGCAGGCCGACATCATTGACCCTGTGGACTAGATCATTCCACAGGGTGGTCCGCTCCTGCTGCTCATGGGCTGCCCTTCCAAACAGCACCTGGTAGTGCTGCATCAGCTGGTTGATGATGACCTCATTTTTGTCCGCTGAATACACAGGTAACCTGCCATGTGACATCTTGTCTGAAAGACATAAAAATGGAAACAGGTCTGAGCAACTCATACAGCAATGGTTACCATAGCTCTTAATACAGATCTCTGTCTCCTCCCCACCATATCTGCGACAACAAACTGTTCACACAACTCAATAGGTATGGCTACAGCTTACATACCATTGGGACATTTATTGTATTGTACCACGCTTTGTGCTATGCATTTGTAGCCATGTTCCCTGTGGGGACACTATCATTGCTGGCCTGATATGGACAATGTCACCTGCATGCCATTGTAAGGGCCACTGTGGTTTCATATATGCATGTGGTCTGTTTGCTATGTGATTGCTGCACATCTGTTATTATGTGTTATGGGGGATATCTATGCATGCTGTTGGACATGATCCGGGATTGTGTGGACTATTACTACCCACATATGTTCTATAACAGTGGCACAATAGCATGTTTAGGGGACAATTGCCAGCAAAACCACCTCTCCCACCTCATCTGGCCATGTTACCAGGCCACATCACATGTGTGACCCACCCTGGGGCCTCCTCATCTACTAGTCCTGCACTACCTTCAGGTGGAACCACCTCAAGGGATGGTGTTCCCCCCCTGGGGCACACACAGACATGATCCTGTCACCCGGGGTCAGATCCAGGGTCTGTTGCATAAGGAGCTCACAGAGACTTGAGGGACGTGCTACATCACCTTGAGGCCTTCAGTACACAATCACAGGGTCCACATGCTCCTCCTGCTCAGCCTCCTGAAGCTGCTGTTGTGACTGGCAATTGGTGTGGACCTTGTTCCCATTGTTTCCATATGGGAACTCATGGGGCTTCCACATCACAGACAACACCAACCATCCAGGGTGTTTACCCACCACATGTGTCACATACCACCCCTGTAGGCTGTCCTCTCTACCAACCAAACTCACCTCCACAAATATAACTGCTATCCTTCCCCAAATTCTCATTCCCACCTTCACAGGCAAGGGCAATGTAGTCCCAACAAGGAGTTCACATGTCACATAACTGTCCATGTTGCACACACTTACAGCTATATATATATATATATATATATATATATATATCTATATATATATATATATATATATATATATATATATATATGTGTGTGTGTGTGTGTGTGTGTGTATTGATATGTGTGATGTTCCCTTACACATAGCATGCAGCACTGTGATGCAAATATAGGGGACATGTATTTATATACATATGTGTGTGTGTGTTTGTATATTTGTAGACATACACACACATATATATATATATATATATATATATATATATATATATATATGTGTGTGTGTGTGTGTATATATATATATATATATATATATATATATATATATGTGTGTGTGTGTGTGTGTGTGTGTGTGTGTGTGCGTGTGTGTGGATATATATTATGTTGTATATATGTGTGTGTATACATATGTCTGTAGACATAAATGTGTAAATATATATATATATATATATATATATATATATATATATATATATATACATAGGGGACATGTATTTATATACATATATGTGTGTGTGTGTTTATTTGTAGACACACACACACACACACACATATATATATATATATATATATATGTAGATATATATATTTAGATATATATTATGTTGTATACATGTGTTTATATATATATATATATATATATATATATATATATATATATATCTATATATATATATATGAAATAACTTAAAACACCCTGACCACGAGAAATGAACCTCAAACTATAAAACAAAAAAAAAACCACATAGGATGAACTAGTGTTTTAGCACTTCCATCTTTTATTGATGGATAAGACTTCTTCAGAAACAAATGCATTTATGTATTTGTTTCTGAAGAAGTCTTATCCATCAATAAAAGATGAAAGCGCTAAAACACTAGTTCATCCTACATGTTTTATTTTTTTGTTTTATAGTTCGAGGTTCGTTTCTCGTGGTCAGGGTGTTTTAAGTTATTTTATTATAGCTTATCTTCTTAGTCTCGCAAGTTGTTGGTTATTTAATAAATATATATATATGTGTGTGTGTATACATATGTCTGTAGACATAAATTAATGGAGCACATACTGATTGGATTGTGTATTTAGTTTATTGTTGCAGATATGGTGGGGGGGGGGAGATGTCATTTAACAACTAGTATATTCCTGTAGTTCTCATTACTTTCCTAGTCAGTGCTGTGATCTGTACCTTACAGGTTTTAGTGCACAACCCTATGGCCTTACTTTGGACAGTGGTATGGATGTAGACAATTATATACATGAACTGAGTTTTACCTGCAGTATACACCTCTTACCTAGCATACCTGTGGAGGTATTATTTGTTAACACTACCTAACTGTTTCCACACATATTCCCAGATTCCAGGTTGATGTTATGCACATACCTGTCCATCTCTTATTGCACACACTCTGGGCATGTCTTGACAACATGCAGGTGAACCTAGACATTTTTTGACTATTGCCCTCTTAAACCTTTGGTGATTTGTACAATGATAGGTTTGTTTTCATTGACATTTTCCAAATATGTACAGGCCCGAAAGTCAGTTATATGACACGAAATGTTAACTACATGTTGAAGATTAGCACACTGATATGCCAGGGGGACAGGATAACAGCGGGCAGATATGGGCCAATTTACTGGACATTCTAGGCAATTCTGTACACTTGTGGGGGTATGATTCTGCACACTGCTTACTACCACTCCCAGGATTCGAACCATGGCTGTGCCTGCTAAAAATAGAACAGTGTCCATCACAGTTGAGTGTGCTACATAGATATTGCTGTGTATCTCTTCTCTGATTTCTGTCTATAAGTCTCCTGTGATTTTACAATCTGACCTTGTAATTACTACACTGTTATACAGGATTTCCTAGACAGTTTTATTATGTAGCACAGTGTAGGTCACAATGATGAGTAATACCTTATTATTCAGAGCAACTGCAACACTAACAATGCCATACAATACCAGAGTAAACAGTACCAGTACAGGACATCAATCTTTTATTTCTAGGCACAGTTTTTGTATCGTACAGATCTGTGGGAGCAATGTTTGTTCGCACTACCTGAATGTTGCCACACATATTACCAGATTCCACATTAGTATTATGCACATACGTCTCACTGTGTTACTGCACACACTCTGGTCACAGCTTCACAACATGGGGATGGAGATGGGACATACTTGGCTTATTACTTTCATAACATTTTGGGGAGTTGCTAGTGACAGTTTTGTTCTTATAGATGTCTGACAATCAGTTGTATTTCTTATTTGCTGCCTAACAAAGTCCAAGAAACAGGTGGAGAATAGCTAGACATACTGGTGAACCAACATGAAATTAAATCCAGTAACAAAAGGCACAGCACAACCATCCATATAAAACAGGGTTTATTACATCACGCTTTCGAGTTGAAACTCTTTTTCTTGAAAAAGAGTTTCTACCCGAAAGCTTGATGTAATAAACTCTGTTTTATTTGCTGCCTAAACATCTGGGATCATCCCACTGATTTGACAGGGGGGACAGAGTGACAGGCAGCAGATATGGGCCAATTTACTGGACATTCTGGACATAGATGTACAGTTGTGGGGTATGATTCTGCATACAGCCTACTACCACTCCCAGGATTTGAACCATGGCTGTGTGTGCTAAAAATACAACAGTTGACATCTCAGTTGAGTGTGCTATTTGGATTATGTTGTCTGTCTTTTCACTGTTTTCTGTCTAAGTTTCTCTCAGTTGTACTATGTGACCTCTTGTTATTACAACAGTCATATACAGACATTTCTACACATTTTATTTATGTAGCACAGTGTGGGTAACAGTGCTTAATACAACAGTACTATTAAGAGATTGCAACTGTACATTACCATATGATACCAGAGTAAACACATGCAGTCCAGCAGTTGAACCTTTATTGTCAGGCTATTATGCTTTTATTTACATACAACCTATATGAGACTGTACCTGCCATATTCTCTGGTGTATGCAGTACATGCCTTAAACAATACAGGTTTTATACAGGCAATTAACTTACTACTATAAAATAAATACGAACGACTCAGGGTAAAAACAAGGTGCATAAAACAGATACGTAAAATAAAATAAAATGCACCAGGTTAGCACACAAACATACGTTTATTCAAACCAAAAAATAGAAACAATTAAAATGGTTAGCGCTTTCACAACTACACTAGTTGCTTCATCAGACACAGTACTTTTATATAATAGAGCTTATATAGAAGATGCAATAAAGTCAGCTGACAATCCAATGATCACATGTTCCATTACTAAAAGATAACATTAAATGTATAGAAATATAAGTATACATAGAAAACATAAATAAATATGCATTGATATACTGAGTGGATAGTTAAAAGCATTAAAATAGATAAATATATATAAAGAACCTAGTTAAAATATTTAGAGAAATATAATAATATAATAATTCTAATGCTTCAGTGGTCTATCTTTTAAAAAAGGTTTTAAGGAACTATTTCCATTTAAGCCAGGATATTTCTCAGCATTCAATTTAAGAATCCATTTTTGTTCAATGCTTTCTGTAGAATTTTTTAAGTCACCTCCCTGTATATTGGAGAGAACATGTTGAATAACAAAAAACTTAAAAGTATGAGATGAATCAGTTTTTTAACATGACTTGCCAGTGCACTTGTCTCTTTACAGTTATTTATATCTCTAATATGCTCAAGCAGTGCCGGCTGGTAACTTTAAATCAAAGGGGGGCTGCAGGAGACAGCTGAATGGGTGGGGTCAATGGGAAGGGGTGCAGCCAACTAGAAAGGGGAGGAGCTATGCTCAAAACCACAAAAAAATGTAACTTTAATTAAAATATGCTTCCCTGGGTGCCAAACCGTCATTATGACAGTCCAATCAAGACAAAATGAAGTGTAGAAGAAAAAAATATTTCAATGCATTGGCTGCATGACAGCTTACTTAATATCTAGATGGAAATAAAAAGGTTGTGAGGCATGAAAAAATAAATTACTTTTTAAATGCATTACTGGAATGAATGTCAAAATCAAGTATAAGAAAAACAAGCAGCACTGAACTCAAACCACTTCTCCTTGCACTGCAATTCTAATTCTAATTTATATTCAGCTTTATTAAAGTACCAAGTAACATGCTGAAAGTAGCAATATTTGTGATACCCCGACTTGTAATAATGTTTCTTATCCAAAAAAGACCTGCTGCCTGACAACAACTATCTACTTGTTTCATGGGGAAAACATGATCAAAGTAAAAAATGAAAAGGAAACAAGAAACAAGCTCAAGATACATTGCTTAAAGGATTACTGCACAGGTTATGGACCACACATGATAGATTGGCATTCTGTTTAGTTCACTGGTAAAGCCTGCAAAGATGACTGCAAATCTCCAAGAAATGTAATGAGTTTCTGAAAATACTGTAATCCTGTCCTTTATTACAAATACTGTCATATGCATTTCAATACCCAAGGCTTATACGTTATCTAGTTATGTTAAGTATTCTCTGCATGGCAACAGAAAGGCTTTCAATGTTGGCAGTTCTTTAACAGTATGCTTATTAATGCTTACTTGCATCTTACAATCTCAGACAAGCTTACCTGATGGTCATTAAAGCATTGCTACTTAAACACAGAGCAACAGGCACTTTCTGAATAATAAGAAGCATAAATCAACAGTATAAAAATATGAGAGAAACCAGAACATTCTGCAAAATCAAGGACAGATGAAAAGCCACTGTAGTACTTGTGTCTACCTTGAATGGGGGGATACTCTGCATATTTACACTGCATAACTGCTCCTTGTCTTGCTTGGACACATCCAGAGTCACTACATGGGGGAGTAGGGTGCAACAAGTATGTCACAATTTGAAATGTCTGTGGCTGACTGTGATGACCCTGACACATTTGTCATACCTCTCAACCTCAGAGCAAGAAATCTGGACAGAGCCATACACAGAAGTGGGACAAAGGCCCAAAAATAAGGACGATTTTTAAATATTGCTCTTATAAACTTAGAAAGATAATAGTAGGTCTTGCATTAGTATGAATTTTCTGAAGGGTATGAAATCTGAAACGCAAATATCTGTCATTATTTTCTAACTTCAGTCTTTAATGATTTGCCACTAATTTGCCAAAAAAAATCACAATTTTATGAAAAACGGACCAAAAATGTGATGCAAAAATATAAAATAGCCACACAATACAGCTGGGAACCTGTCAAAGAAGGGACACTTTTTTAAATATTAGTACTGCTAACTTGAGCAGCTGACAAAATAAAAGAATCTACAAGCATTTCTGAAATAAAAGTAATCTATAACTCTGATTATTACAGTTATTTATTAATTGTAAACCCTCCATATTTTCTTCCAAAATTGCCATTTTGCAGAGGAATTATTAGGGGAAGAGCAACATTTTGAGCCAAAATTGGGGACAGTTGAGAGGTTTGGATATGCCTAATTCTACAAAGCAATTTATTTGCACGTACCTCTCAACCTGTTAATGCAGGAAATCTGGACAAGGCCAAATATATTGGGGGAACATATAAACAGTACTAAAAATTGCTCTTGTATAAACTGAGGCAGTTGATAGAATAACAGGTCTTGCTTTAGCATGCATTTTTCTGAAGGTTATGAAGTCTGAAACTCAGTGTCTGTCATTATTTAGTGACTTAATTCCTAAATGGTTTGCCAGAAAACCACAAATTTTATGAGGAACAAACCAAAAATAAGAAGCAAAAATCTATTCATTCTACAAAAATCTGGACAGTTGAGAGTTACAGTTCAGCTGGGGCTGTCTTTGAGTTTGCCACCCTTCCCCCCTCACAAAATAATGGTCGAATGGAGCCTCCCCCCTGCAGCCATTCGAATGAACCATTACTTGGCTATTTCACCCCATTTACCATAAACACTAATGTGCATACTGCTTTACTTCTGTGATGATTTGGACTTCATTTGACAGTTTTATTTTGCATTTTACAGCACAAACACAAATAACTATCTGTTAAACAAAGCAATGCACTATCACAATGAAAACAGACAGCATTAAAACTTCTCTGCCCTTGAAACTCACATTCATTGAAACAGCATTGAAACCCACATTAAAAAAATACATTTTGCCAGTGGCAGATAAAGATTAACTTTGGGCTGTTTTCAAATCACAGACCCCTTACACACAAAACATACACATGCTCTTTGATACACCTTCCTGACTGTATTAAATTAGAGTCTATATTAAATCACCGAACACTTAAAAAAGTGAACGGTGATTGATCGACCCTATGTAAGCAAAAGCTTACAATGTCGGTCAGAAAAGCGATTTTTTTTCCAAGGGAAAATAATTGCTGTTCCAACAACAAAAAAAAAAGAATTTCAAACATTACATTAAGTGGGGGGCTTCACCCCCCCACACCCCCCCCTACTTAAATATACCAATTCTGGGACAGCACTACAGTGCCAAAAACGATACCGAAGCAGCCAAGCAAATTATTTCCCAGGGAAAGAATTCGCTAAACAGCCGCTTCAATATTTTCTGTTTTCAGCCTTTTAAGTTCCAATATAGACCCTTAAATTATATTCCTTGTACAATACAGTACAGTTTTAGAGGGCATTTTAAATTCATTGTTTTGAACATTTTTACAGTAAACAATGAAAGAAAATACATGCACTAATAATGACAAAACTGCCCAATTCAGAACATTTCCATCATAATAGTCTTTTCAAACTTCTACAGTCAACCAGTATCAGTAAATATGCACAATCTCTGAAGAAGTAAAAGTCATCTAAATAATTCCACATTAAAGAGATCTGTAACTAATGAAGAGGTTGCTGCTAGCAAGCAACTTTATATTTCATTGTTTCATCTACAAATAAAGTGCCTGTTGCACTTGAGGAATAAATTGGCTATTTTACACTAAAAAATGATAAGCTAGTAATATTGCAATAGGGAATGAATGGCAAACTGATAGGTTCATAGTTACTAGGTATCTTCACCAAAAAGGACTGCAGCATCCACCCCCTTTGCAACACAGTACAGTATCAGCAATGCATCTATCTACTGTGGGAGTAGAACCCACAGCCTTCTGCATCAACAGCAAGTACACTACCTGTTGTGCTATTAACAATACAAGCAGGCATAGCATAAGCAGCTCCTTGTAAAATCCACTCAACACTCAGCTGTATCTCTGAACTTTGCAGCATAAGAAATCAGGAAAAAGACAAAATTTATTGGGGGGGGGGGTGACAAAAACCCAAAAACCAGGGACACATTTTAAACATTGCTTGTATAATGTTGCAAAGCTGCTAGAATAAAATGATGTGTTACCACCATACATTTCACTACCAAGTCTTGACCCAGGACCCTGTGCAAAATAGTCAGAGCAACATATCACTATGCCACATCAGCTGTTTTGAGAGTAAGAGGAAGACTGAAACTTAAATGACTACCACTTAGTGAATTCAGTTCTCACCGTAGCTGTCAACCTCATCACAAAACACCTGAACAAAGCCAATAATGGGGAATACAGCCCCCAAACATATTCAGTGAATTCAGTTCTCATCATAGCTATCAACCTCTTAGCAAAAAACACGTGGATAAAGCCAGTAATGGGGGAATACAGCCCCCAAACATATTCAGTGAATTTAGTTCTTACCATAGCTCTCAACCTTAGCACAAAAACCTGGATGAAGCCAATAATGGGGAATACAGTCCCAAAAATAGGGAAAAATTTCAAATATCCATCTTATAAACTTAGAAAATTGCTAGAATAAAAGGTTTTGTGTTACCATGTACTTTCTGAAGAATATGAAGTCTTAAATTCAAATGCTTGTCATTTTTATTTATTTAACATTTGTTAACCAAGTCCGACTTGGAACAAAAGCCAATTTTCAGCATAGGCCCAGGAAGAAACACTCCAGACACATGTCTTTGTAAGATGGGAGGACACCAGAACACCCAGAGGAAACCCACACAAACACAGGAAGGACATGCAGACTCCACACAGAAGACACCCCAGCCAAGAATCAAACCAGAGAACATGTAGCTGTCAGGCAACAATGCTGCCACTGCACCACGGACTTTGTAAAGACACAAAAATACAGAAACCACAGATTTTATGAGGAACAGAACAGAACAAATATGAGGCTAAAATCTGCAAAGTTTTTACAAATGGTGGTGGGTAGGGAATTCAGGCTCTTGCCACCTGGACCCAAGGTACAGGGGTCAAGCTTGTTCTCTACTCACCACCATATAGCAACTGGGGCATTATACACACTCTGTCATCATGAGGAGTCTTAAAAGTGAATGAGCCATGTTGTTTCACACTGAATGGTTCTAGCCTACATTCATTGCCTAGATTTTCTTAATATCCATGGTAAGTTTATACAGCATCATATTAATTCTTCAAAATAACTTTTTACCAGTAGAAAGTAGAACATTTTAGCCAGCCTGTCAGCTTCCAAGGTGAAGTTGTTAGTATGAGTTCCACAGTTTGCCCATTTGTTGCACATTACGAGAGGCTGCGTTTCACGTTTTGTTGATGAAAAGGTTGATGGATATAATAACAAGATCCCTTCCAATTACAGTCTCTGAAATGAGTCTTTCCTGGGGAAATGGCAATATATTGTGGTGAAGTGGGATATTTGTCACCCAGAAGTGTAGAACGCCACTATAAATCAACCTGTAACAGCATGGGAGATGGTTTTGCAAGTTTTATGTTTACTACAGTGGTGCTGCGGTAGCATTGTCGCTGTCACAGTTAGATGTTGCCCGTTCGATTCTCAGTTAGAGCGTCTTCTGTGTGGCAACATGTGTGAATGGGCATTCCTTCGTTGAAGGTTGTGCGTTAGGCCCGGCAAGCCAGCATGTAAAACTCTACTGCCAATCATTAGCGGACCAGAGTTTCGCTGTGGCGACCCCTAACCGGGAAAAAGCCAAAAGACACAAACAGATGGTCAAGCTATCTTACTGGGCACGGTTACATTATATCATTTGAAAACTAAAATTAGTACTCATATCAGCGACATCAGAATACTCCATAGAGACTACACCACTTTGAATGCACGATAATCTCAGCTCGGTACCTCAAAAATGGCTCCAGCAAACTAAAAAGTGTGTTTTTATTTTATAATCATGTCAGAGCAGCTGCTACAGGTGTCTTTTCCAGCAATGTTCAGGTAGTTTTTGTCTGCTTTAGTGGCTTGCTCAGTTACACTGTATGCACAGCAAGCCCACTGAATTAAACCTGGGATTTAGGACCACAGGATGGATCTCATTAGCAGCTCATAACCATAGCTCAGTCTTATGCATAATACTGTGTGTTGGTGGGTGGGGCTGCCATATAAAACACTGGCATTCAAGGAAACTGCTAGTTCACATTCACTAAGAATTACAAATTAAACCTTAACCCCACTACCACTCATACATCATCAGTTTTCCGGGTATGGCTACAAAAGAGCATAACTTTTCTGTTTCTGTCTTGAACAATTGCACTGGGCTGGTCAGAATACTGACTTGCATAAAATCTCAGTTCCTTTGGTAAGGTTTTTGTGTTTCTATCCCCTAAGCAGACCACCTTAACAGCCATGCTGGGAGCTGGAGTGGCTGAGATTTGGCAGGTTAATTTGTGCTTGTTAGGACATCCTCAGGGGGGTGTCTTAAAGCTCGAATGGAGTATTTACTTTTTAACTGATGTACTGATGTTTCATTTAACACTTGTATGGGACTCATGCTGGGGGGTAATTGCTCTATCTCGGGAACAACTAGTCTGCAGTAAATCAGGAAGGTAGGTTTTGTGTTTGTAATAGAAAGAAATAACAAAAGGTGATGCTGAAGCTACACACACACACACACACACACACACACACACACACACACACACACACACACACACACACACCCTGGTTTGAATAAACAGCTATTTCCACTAATGAACACACAGGAGCTGCCTTGCTTAAACAGAGCTATTCACACTAATCACTTTCGAGCAGTCTTTCAATATTCTAGCAATGCTAATGAATATATAAAGATTATAAAGAGAAACTGGCATTTACTTCAAGAAGTACCAGAGTTGACTAATATAATCAGTGAAACTCTGTTATTTTCTTTTAGGAACAACAAATCTTTAAAACAACATCTATGTTATAGAACAGAACCTAATAGATTTGATTTTTCTACACGTGTTGGTACTTTTCCATGCAGCCATTGTACTGCATGTAAATATATCCATAGTGACAAGACATTTACTCATCCACTACGTAAATTTACTATCACTAGTCATAGTTATACTGATTGTAGGACTGCTAATGTTGTACATTTTTGTTTCTGTCAAAAATGCTTTGCATATTATGTAGGAAAAACTAACAGGGTTCAGAAAGACAGGATCCTTGAGCATATTAGAGATATAAATAATTGTAAAGAGACAAGTGCACTGGCAAGTCATGTTAAAAAAACTGATTCATCTCATACTTTTAAGTTGTTTGTTATTCAACATGTTCTCTCCAATATATGGGGAGGTGACTTAAAAAATATTACAGAAAGCATTGAACAAAAATGGATTCTTAAACTGAATGCTGAGAAATATCCTGGCTTAAATGGAAATAGTTCCTTAAAACCTTTTTTAAAAGCTAGACCACTGAAGCATTAGAATTATTATATTATTATATTTCTCTAAGTATTTTAACTAGGTTCTTTATATATATTTATCTATTTTAATGCTTTTAACTATCCACTCAGTATATCAATGCATATTTATTTATGTTTTTATGTATACTTATATTTATATACATTTAATGTTATTTTTTAGTAATGGAACATGTGATCATTGGATTGTCAGCTGACTTTATTGCATCTTCTATATAAGCTCTATTATATAAAAGTACTGTCTGATGAAGCAACTAGTATAGTTGTGAAAGCGCTAACCATTTTTATTTTTTCTATTTTTTGGTTTGAATAAACGTATGTTTGTGTGCTAACCTGGTGCATTTTATTTTAACTTACTACTATGTTTAGATTTATTTCCTATGCAAGAATATTACTAACCTGCCTCGCATCGCAACCACTGCAATCTACAGGCATGGGCTTCCTGATTCGCAGCCCACTCAACTGCCACTGTGAAAGACATAAGAGGAATATTTAGCCACACCTATCCATAATATACATGAGCTGGCAATTATTAAACAGGTAGTGGACTGATACTTACACACGGCTGGGACAGCTCCCTTCCTCCTAGCCTCTTGGATTCACTGATCCAACAGATCACCCTTTCTCCACTTCAGGTCAGCATAGTGATGCCTGACCTGCTCACCAGTTCAGGGTATGCCAGTGGCACTGGTGAGGTCACGGGCGAGATGGTCCCAGGCTTCTGCTTTGTATTGGTTACCCTGGTACTGGCCCTGTAGCAGTCTCTGGTCATGTTCTTTCACAAGGAGTCCAGCCATGACTCTGGACTCCTGGATGCCCCCAGCGCTGTGCCCGAAAGTGCCCAACCTCTCCCATACCAGTCATAGTGCCTACAGGAGGAAGCCGCAACCAATTATGAGATGTATTCCCGCCTATTGGGTTTAAATAAGACCGATTTCTCACACTTTGTTGTGACTGGATAGTTTTGAAAATGATAAGCTATGGGCAAACCTGCTTACCTGAGGTTGGCATTGCTTAAAGGGGTATACCAATGGGCAAACTGAGTTAGCTGGCCTACACATTGCTTACACATAGTAAGCTAGGCTGTGCAATGCTTAGTGTTGCTTAATTTTTAATTTGCATACTATTTGCTTTTTGGCATTGATTTATTATTCATTACAGGTTATATATGTGTTTGGTATCCATGATTCATGTGTACGTACACTGTATGGGGTCCTTGTGTTTATTACGGGATTTCAACACTTTATTACAATGACACCTCATTTCTGGGCTTAATGCAGTACTCCAGTTCACATATTTATGTTATGTAGTAAGTTATACAACATAAAACTGTATATTGATTCCTTTCACATGTTCAGTTTGATTTTCCTATAGTAAGGACCTGTCTGGTGATACCTCAAGCCTATGTACTGCTGTGATGGCTTAGTGGTTAACTACTGTGACTATAGTGTACAGCGTCCTGGGTTCAAGACCTGCAAAGGCTGTTTATTTTGTTTCTGGCCAGAACAGCAGCTGTTGCATACAGAGTGATTAAGACACTTTTAAGCAATTGTAAGCGGGTTTGCATGATGGTAAGCAATGCTAACCTCTGGTTAAATATGCTTACAGAGAGTTAGCTTTAATATTGCTTAACCTGTGTGCGCATTGCTTACCCCCACACAAATGGGCTTAAACCGCTTACTACTGCTTAAATATGCTTACTCTTGCATAATAGTGCTTACCCCCGCTTACCACTGCACTAATTTAGACAGTAATGTAAAATGTTTTTTGGAAGGTGGTGGATTTGGAAACTCTATGGATTTATCATTCATTACACATTGTACCTTCGATTTGTATCCCTGATTCATGTGTACATATACTGTATGGGGCACTTGTGATTATCTGTGGATTTTACAACATTATGGCAATGACACCTCACATCTGCATTTAATGCAGTACTCCAGTTCATGAATATATATTAGTTAGTAGGTTATGCAACAAAAAATATTGTTCATAAAGTGATTTGACATGGAAAATGGAATGTACTGGTGTGGGACTTGAACCGGGAATGACTGCTCATAAGGTGAATGCTCAGCCCACTACACTATTACAGTACTGCTTCATTTGCATATATCTTGATTGTTATCTTAGTGTGTCATTTAAGCTGCAATAAACATAGCTAAGCAATGGGCAACCCCCCACACCTACAGTTAAATTTTGTCTGTTTAATTAAAAAAAGAAGCTTGTTTATATTTTATATATTAACTATTACTCTTATAAACTTGGGGGGATGTTGCTGGGGGTATGCGAACACCTATGAGTGGTCTCACTCATTCTTATTCCTAAACTGCTGTTCTTGATTGCAGGGGCATGTATATTCTGTGAGCTCTGCTCTCAGACATACCCCCTGCACTCGTACATGCTCTGTGTCCATTTAGGAGCTCAGGCAGTGTGCCTTCATTAATATGCCTGGCGCGCTGCCGTCCTGCTCCTAAACATTTGGTTCTGTGCAAGACTAAGCTAGTCCTGCACAAAAGTATAATAAATCCGGGGGCTAGTCTTCTCAATTCTGATGATACATTATGCAAATAACCTTCTCCATTGTTTTTCCACAAAAATAAAGTAAAGTTATGGGTCTTTGTGACTCTGCATCTGTCCGGTTCCCCTATCCCTTAAATATGGGTTGAACAAGTGCATGTCTCCAATCTTAAGTTATAGGTCTCTGTGACTCTGGGTTTGTCCTGTTACCCTGTCCTTAAATATGCGTTGAGCCAGGGCATGTCTCCTACCACATTGTGTGTTTGTGTGTGTGTGTTTACAGATATATATATATATATATATATATATATATATATATATATATATATATATATATATATATATTATATATATAGATATAGATATACTGTAGATATATATAATTTTCTATTATAAGTTCATAGGTTCATAGGATGATACTAGGCTATTGGCCCAGAGGCCCTTATAAGCCTAGCCAAGAATTTCACCCATGTTCTCTCAAAGTCAACACCTGTTTCCCTTGTCCAGCAGGGACACAGTTGGGATCCCAGGGGTATATTTTCTGCTTCCCATCCAGGTTCCTTTTAAAGAGGGCTACAGAGGTACTCTGCTTGACATTGAGAGGGAGTTTATTCCACAGATGGGGGAGTCTTTGGAACACAAATCTATCCCGCTAACAAGTTCTATTAATTTCACAGACCAGGTTAAGGCCTTGCGTGTGGGTTGCACGAGTGGAGTTTGTCTTATGGGTATGCAGGAACTCCATCAAGGCTGGATCTGAAATGGCCTTGTATGCCAGACACAGGTCACCTCTGAGCAGTCTGTATGAGACTGAGTAGAGGGACAGGGGTTTTAGCCTATCTGTATAGGATAGGCGTTTGAGACCCTGGATTTTCCTGGTCAGGAGCCTCTGTTGTCGCGCCAACTGCTGCATATGCTTGGCAAGGTACATGTTGAAGGGGGCATTGTACTCGATAATGGGTCTGATAAGGGAGGAGTACAGGGATGTTTTGACCTCCTTGTTCCTGGATGAAATACCCTTATTTATGAGGTGGGCCGTGTAGAAAACCTTCTGTATAACAGAGGCAACGTCATGGTCAAAAGTCAGGTTGCTATCAACCTGTGTGCCTAAGTCCTTCACAACTGATCACATGCTTAATACATTGTTATTAATGTGATAATTAGTGGGGATGACATTTTCTGCAAAGAAGATAATGATGCATTTCTTGGCATTCAGTTTGAGGCCATGCTTCTGGCACCAGCCATTAGTTTGGGTAAGGCCCTCTTGGAGGATGTTCACATCACTAGGGGAATTTAAGACAGCACCCAGCTTGCAGTCATCTGCAAACCTGGTCAGCCACAGACCACTGGTTTTAGCTTGTACTTCAGAAAAGTATATCCCAATCAGTAGAGGCCCCAAGACCGATCCTTGGGGTACACCGCTCGTTACCGGTCTACTACTAGAGGTGGCTTCCCCAACTTTTACTGAGTGGGTTCTATCAGTGAGCCAGTTAGCTACCCATCTGGTAACATATGGGTCGATGCCTAGCTGGGAGAGTTTATCTATTAATGTCCGAGTGGTGAATAGTGTCAAAGGCTTTGGCGAGGTCAAGGTAGGTGCTGTTTACTGACTTCCCCTTGTCTATATGTTTGGTGACTGTTTCAAAGAAGTTGACCAAGTTTAACAGGCATGATCTCCCTTTGACAAAACCAAACTGTGTGGGGTCAAGCTTTTGGAAGTTGCCAATGTCCTTGTTTATAAGGTCCATGATGATGTTACATAGGAATTTGGGTGTAAATTTTTGAAATTGACTATAATACCTTAGTGAAGCAGTATAGTGATTGCCTTTACCAGCTAGAGGTAGAAAGTAAACACTTTTTGTCCATCATCCATGGCTCAAGTGGCCTTGTGAACATAGTGCACTGGATTTAGCAGCTGCGACCTACCCTTTACAAAACCAAACTGGGGTAAGTGCATTGTTTGAATATTTCCTGTGTATTGATTAGATCCATGATTACTTTTTCCATGGACATTTTTTTTACGAGTAGTCCAACTTGTGGGTCTGTAGTTCACTGGGTCTGTTCATGGTACAGCTTTATGTAGAGGGATGACCTTTGCTGTCCTGCATTCCCTAGGGATGAGGCCTACCTGGAGGGTGCTGCTGAACAGACATTGTAGTGTGTCTGAGGGATCATTTTTCAAACCATATAGGAGACACCCCGGGCTGTTATTACAGCTCATTGCTGTAGTGCGTTTATCTTGGAAGAGTGCAGTGAGGAACAGATCTTTAATAACACTGGGTGTAAGTCATAGAGAGTATTTCCTGGGAAGTAAGTAGTCATGTTCGAGTCCGATGGACTCTGTGTTCTGCTTGTACGTTATTGTTGTAATATCACTCTTTTGAGTACAGTTACTGTCCTCTGCTCTGGCTTGCACATTGATAACTACTGGAGCCAGTGAAATGTTTATGCCAAGGCCTTTCTCTCTGGACTATAAGTTTGAGAGGTATGTCTTCAATTACAATTGAAATGCCATGTAATTACAAGAAAATAATTGGCATTTATTGCATGTATATTCCTGTACAATACAGGCATTGTTTTTGTTTCTAACTTGCCAGTAGACTTTCCACAGACATAAGTTAGTAAACAGACACACATTCCATTTCAAATCACTTTTTCATTTATTTTACAAAGTAAACAAGCAAGCGGACAAAAAGTTCCAAAGTGAAGTCATATTTTTATTTAATTGACTGTTTCGTAACTGTCCTATCCAGGTACAAATAGTTATTATTTTATATAGTGGTACAGGTTGATAATGGAACTCTGTAAATTGCAATTAAAAGCTAGTATGATACTGTGTTGCAAAGAGACACTTTGGCAATGAATCACAACCATGCAAGACGTGTAGAATACATACTCATGTGTCGAAAGAACACCATTGCACATAAAAGTATACAAATATTAAAAAATGCAAAGATCCTTCTAAACTTAACATATACACTCTATTAAACAGCTTATTGATATGTATACATTTTACATACATACATACATAGAAAAATTCGGGCAACAGCAATAATGCGATTCTTGCTGGCAAAGTGGTAGTTACAATTTGACCTCATTTTAATTTCTTAGATTTCGACTAGCATCTTGCTTGAATTCCACTTCAGCATTTTGCCAAAGACTTTGACATGCTTTCAGAACGTGGTATAATTCGGTACTCCATTTACACTTTTCTGTATGTGTCTTGTACCATGCAGCTCCGGTTTTGAGTCAAGAAGGTCTGTCAGCCATCCTATTACCTGGTTATCAGGCTGATATGAAGAAGTAAGCAAACAAACAGCTTAATAAAAACATTTGGCTAATAAACTAAATGTTGTGAAACATAAGTTAAGTTGAATTCAGGGTAGCTTGGAGACACAGTATACATATAGTTGTGATTGTTGTTACCGATTAAAGTAAACAATTAAATGTTTGTTTACAGGTATTTTGCTGTGGGTGTATATGTAGGTGGTACTCTTACGGGGTATAAAATGCATAGTAGTACAGTGTGTAAATCTAAACTATACAGTAATTGTTGACATGGAGGGTAGGTACAGTTCAGAGATGCCTGTATCACACTAATGGTAATATGCAAATTGCTGTGGTCAGTAGTATATAGTTATGAGCATATAATGACATTCTAATGAGATGGATCATAGAAATACATTCATCAATAAATTCGTGTTTTTGTCGGCGTATGTATCCTATATGCAGCATGCACATTTGTAAGGTACATTGTCATTATATTTTAGATTAAGCTCATAGGTGTATACTAGGCATGGAGATCATTGAGAAGCATAGCCACATAAGACCAAGCAAAGATAGAGTTAAACTCAACCGTGGTCAAGAAGCACCATGCCATATAACCCAAAGAGGATTTAGTATTTCCAGGCTATTCATTCTGAATATTACTTAATACAGACCATGTGTAGACCTGCCTGACCTGTAAAGGAAGTTTATTCCACAACTATAGGATTCCTTGAGGCAGAAATCTGTTGTGACATGTCATGTTCTTTTTTTGTGCCTATAAAAGACTACATTTTTTGTTGTGTGTATGCATGGTGGTCTGTGTTTTGCATACCTGTAAGAGAGTGACACGGAGTAGAATAGGGCATTTACCCTACTGATGGACAGCAATTTGTCTGCTGAAGATTGGCATACAGAGCAAGAACTGTACTTTTCAGAAATGCCATTTGAACCCTGTCTATAATTATCAACTTGAACAGTAGTCAACAGTAAGGATTTTGGAAAGGTGTACAGCTGAGAACACTTTGTAGTCTGTGTAAGTATCATAAATTGTGGTTACAACAAATTTGACATGTTACACCTTTGGTACCACAATACATCGCAGGTAATGTCAGCAGGTTCCAGAAGGTGTGTTATATAAGACAGGAATTTCCATTCCGATGGAAGAACACCGGAAAGGTAACAGGTGATCATCAAACATGTATGAAGCTCCAGTCAACACAAAGTATTGTTGTAAGGTGCAATGTGTGTCTTACAGGTAACACCCAGGTTCTGCAACTCAGACAATAATGTTTGGTGTGGTACAAGAGGTTATTATTCAGCTATCTTTCATAAGTGTTGTACTTCCATCTTTCTAAGTTCATGATGTTCTGCCATAATGCCCTTGTCCATTGCAGATGATAAGCAGCCTCTATACAAAATAAGCGTGGAATTTAACCGACCATGGGGTATAGGTTTGGGGTTGAAGCTTCATCACTCCACTGTTTTCTTCACTACAGTCAGCACCTGAAGCTGGGTAAGCAGGGTACCCTTCTCATGACAGAAAACTGGTCCTTTTTAAGTATGAGTCTATTATGAAATTGTGTGAGATGGCTTCCTGTTGTAGACACAGTGTTTGGTGATGTAGTAGGCAATGTATTAAATACCATTCTGTTGTCCCTGAAGCTGGAGCCAGCCAGCTTGAATTATACATATGTTGTCTGATTTTGAGTTGGGAGTACCTGGTTTGCCTTCTGTTGGTATATCCAGGAAGAACTCGAACTATGTAATGGCAAATTGATGTCTACATGTAATTAGTCTTGCCAACCTGCTGCTGTGCTTGCTTCCTCTGATGTACCTCTGCCCACCAAATTGTTAGGGATATGGCAACAGTTACCCTGGAAAACATGCAGTGCAGTCTAAGAGTGTGCCAACACACAAGTAAGTTTATAATCGCTAAAAATGTTCATGACTCAAGGCAAGAATACTCTTGTTACTTGATAGATTCATATGTGGTTACTAGGCTGCTGACCCAAAGACCTTTTTAAACCTAGACATGTGTACCCAGTGTAATACTAGACAAACACAATGTAAAGGATATAGCATAAACTCAAGTTCTTAGTTAGCATTGACTGCCCATGTCTCGGAGGGTCAGAGGTGAAATCCCTTTCAAGTCATTTAAGTTTTTCCATTCATTCATCCTGCCTATACATAAATATTGTGAGAGGTGAACTGTATAATATGATTAAATAGCCTATTCTAGAGGAGTGGCAACCTCTAAGAGACATATCTGTCTCCACAGCAGGTCATATTGGTGTTGCAGGCCAGGTTAAGGTGCCAGGAGCAAGTGAGCCTTATTCCATTTGAGTTGTGGATGTGCAGCATTTCTATTAGTTTTGTATCAGAGATTGCTCTGTAGGCCATGCACAAGTCTCCTCTAAGTAGTGTGTATGCTAATGAGTACAGTGATGGTGACCTCAGTCTGCCAATGTATGACCTGTGCTGGAGACCCTGTAATTTTCTTGGTTAGAAATCTCTGAGGTCTCTCTAGTCGCTACAAGTGCCTGACAAGGTACATAGAAGAGGAAGCATTGTACTTTGCTATTGGCCTGGTGAGGGTTGAGTACAGGGGAGGTATGACATCTTTCACTCTTGAGGCAATGCTTTTGCTAATGAGGTGTGAGACATAGAATGACTTCCTTAACACAGTAGATACCGTGCATAGTGGTCAAAGTTTAGGCTACTGTCAAGTTGTGTTCCCAAATCTCTCACTACTGAGTTGTTACTTATGGTATTATGTATATGATAGTCTGCATGGATATCAGTTTTACCAAAGGGGGTGATAATGCATTTTTTAACACTGAGTTTGATTATTGACTTTGGCATCAATCACTGGTTTGTGTAAGTCTCTCTAGACGTATACTGACATTGTTTGTGGAGTCAATGAAGTTAGCTAATTTTCAGGCATCAACAAACTTAGTCAGCCACAGCCTCTCTGTTTGGGTCTGAACTTTTTAAGAGTATTCAAAACAATAGGGGGGCCAGCACTGAACCCTGTGTAACCACCATAATATCGACAGGCCTGGTGGTTGAGGTAAATTACCCAACTTTGACTGAGTGTGATCTGTTGGTCAGCCAGTTAACAACCTACCTGACAACATCAGGGTTGATATTCAACTGGGAGAGTTTGTCATTGAAGCCCAAATGTGGGACTGTGCTAAGTGAAGGTTGGTTGTATGAACAGATTAGCCTTCTGTTATGGATCTGGTGATGTTTTTCAAGAGTCTTACCAGGTTTAATATCGATGACCTGTCTTTGACAAAACCAAACTGTGTCGGATCAATAGTTTTGAGATTACCTATGTCCTTATTTGGTTCCACTTCATAATCTAGAAATGCTGAAATATCGAAACTCAGCAATTCGCAGCTATAAAGCCAAACCATCACAATCACGAAACACATAACCCCGAAACACACAATCACGAACATACATACACCATACATCACAAAAAACACACACCATTCTATCCACACCACACAATCCACACAACCCTACAGTACATGTAAGCAGGGGTGCAAGCCCACCTACACCACCCATGTGGGGAGCTGCAGCCCCAACACCCCTACTTATATATACTAACTCCAAGATCGCATATTAAAATGAAAAAAGGAAGTGCACTCACACCCAGACATCTGACACTCCCTCGCACATATACACATATACACACACACACACACACACACACACACACACACACACACGTACAAACACCAACACATCCAACAGTTACACAGTCATACTTTCACGTGCCCACCCTAACCCACACATACAACTCACAAACAAACTCACATACATTCGTACTCCCACCCAAAACCCTTACAAAATATCCACGTACATGCAATTTTGCGTACATCCACACAAGGCAAGCAAACCCGTACAGAAAACACACAGTAAACTAGCGTAAACACATAACCGGAAATTTGAGATATTAGAATTCACAATCATGCACTTTAGCTGTATAAAAAATTCGATTTTACGGTTTTGAAATGCTGAATTTCGAGATTTCATCATTTCAAGATTGTAAAGTGAAACCCCTTATTTACAGGGTCCAGGATGATTTGTTCCACGGTCTTACAGATAAGGATGGTTAAGCCTATGGATCATATGCTCATAGCAGGTAACTAGTCTATGAGCCTTGATACAGACTCTAGATCTCAGAGTAATCAGGATGATGTTCCTGTTGAAGGACATGTCTCAGTACCAATTCTCACTCATAGGATCATAAGAAAATAACAGGCTATTGGTACTGAGGCCCTTATAAGCCTAGCCAACAGTTTAGCAGATGTTTAGACAAGTCAGGACCCAAAGCCCCTGTCCAGCAAGGACTCGGGTAGATTCCAAGGGGCTTATTTTCTGGTTCCCATACAGTTATCAAGGTTGCGCTTAAAAAGGGATAATGAGGTGCTCTGCTTGATGTAGAGAGGGAGTCTATTCGACAGATGGGGGAGTGTGTGGGGCACAAATCTGTCACGCCAACAAGTCCTATTGACATCACAGACCAGGATTAGGTCACAAGTATGGGTTGCTGTAATGGAGCTTGACCTTCAGATATGCAGCAGTACCATAAAGGCGGGGTGTAAGATTGCTTTGTATGCCAGACACAGGTCACCTCTGAGGAGTCTGTATGAAACTGAGTAGAGGGAAATGGCTTTTAGCCTGTCTCTGTAGGGTAGATGTTTGCGGCCCTGGATTCTCTTGATGAGGAACCTCTGTGGTGTCTCCAGCTGCTGCATGTGCTTTGTGAGGTACATGCCGAACTTGGCCGTGTACTGAATAATTGCCCTTATACGTGAAGAATACAGGGATGTTATGAACTCTTTGTCCTGAGGGCGTTTGTGTTCTGGCATGAGTAGTTTTTCCAATATATGTTTGGTTAAAGTCACCCAGGATCTGTGCAAAGGGTTGAATCTTGATAGATTGGAAGAGGTCCAGATAAGTGGAGTGGGCATCTTGAGTCAAATTTGGGGGTCTGTAGCTAGCAATACTTTGAATAGGGGTATTGTCAATGGTTAATTGAACTTGGAGTGTCTCCTCTGTGTTATAGTGTTTGACCAGCCTGGAGGTGTGTGTGTCTTTCATATACATTGAAACTCCACACCCTTTGGGTTTGCTGCCCAGAGTTGGGGGTCTGAATGTATGATAGGATGAGTAACCAGGTAAGGCTGGGGGGCTATATGCAACATTGAACCAGGTTTCTGTGACTGCACATATGTTAACACCTTCCAGGGTTAAGAATGCTTGCAATGAGTTCAGTTTCATGTTTAGACTTGTAGCGTTTAGCAGCATGACCTTTAATGTGGGTTTTGTTGAAATGTTTCTGTTGGTAGTATGGACCTCATGACTTTTCCAAAAAAGGCAGTATGGGGGAGGCAAGGGCCTTGGGCAGAGGCATGAAGCCCAAGTCAGACAGATGCATGCCTAGTCTAGCAAGGTATCGTGGTCTGTCCATCATATATTCCCAGGCTGTTGGGTGCTGGATCACCCTGGAATGACACCAGAAACTAAGCCAGTTGCTAAAGTCAATCATTTTCTGTTTGTATTGAGGCATCATTATTGGTGACAGTCGAATGCTGCTCAAGTCTACGGACATACCTGCCTGGGACCCATATTCTGCAAGCTGAATAATTTCTCTCTTTATATAGTCCAGGGAGGTACGTCTCAAGTTGTTCACGCAAACATGGACTATGACAGAGTCAGAACAGTAGCTATTGTTCAGAGACTTGAGTGCATGTGTGATATGGCGGATACACTAGACAATCTCGACGTACTGAAATCTCGAATTTCAGTACGTCGAGACCGAATAGTGGAAAGTGCAGTTACTCAAAACTACACTATGCTGAATGCGTAAGTGTCGGATCTGCAAATGTCGAATCCGCCGTTATCGTGATGTCACATTCGTTATGTGTGGTGCGGTTTGTGGATTTATCTGGGGTTTCAGGTAAGTGTTGTGTGTTTGAGGATATTGGGTAGGGATTTTAGTGTGTGTGGTGGTGTTTTTTGTGTGTTTGTGTGTTTAGTATGACCTCGGAGTTAGAATATATAACTAGGTGTGTTTGTGTGTGTTGTTATGTTTGTTTAGTTAGGTAGATGTATGTGTGTTTGATTATGTCCTGGTTTGTGTGTGTGGTCGCAGTTGTGGTATTCGTGATTATGGGTTTTTGTGTATGTGGGTTTTCGACTATTCAGTCTCGAAATACTGAAATTCGACATTTCAGTACTTTGAGATTGTATAGTGAATCCGATATGGTGCATTCCGTCACATGACAAACAATTAACTGTGACTTTATCCTTATGCAGCCTGGTTAGAGGCACATCTGTGTGTCACAGAATGGAGTATCCTATAACTGATATGTTGGGTTTATGGTTAGGCCTTAGTGGTTGCGAGAGACTGGTGTGTGTAGTACGCATGGTATGTGGTGTGGAGGGTTGTGCAGTTCTCTGGTGTTTTTGCCTCTGAGGTCTCCTTTGTTTGGGTTTGTTTTTGTTGAGAACCTCAGCATATGTGGGTCTGTGTAGTGCAGTTCTGGGTGGTGTTTGAGGTGTAGTGATTATGTTAACAACCTTCTCAGTGCCAGATATACTGGCTTGTGGGGGAGAGAGCATAGACTCTAGCTTTTTTATGTATGGGTGTGTACTTACTGTAGTTTGAGTCAACTTTTAATACTCTTTTCAAGTGGCATATGACAAATGTAAAAAAACTGTTATTTGTAAAATTAGCAATAGAATGACAGTGACACAAATGCTATTAGAAGCAGCTATACTGTCACATTAGTAAAAAATACCTCCTGCATGCCGGTGCATGACTGTATGCATGTATATGTGTATATGTCCACCAACATACCCCACAGATAGGCATGTGCACATCTGTATACGTAAACAGAGACATGTACAAAATCAGAGACAGATTTATGTGTGTGTGTGTGTGTGTGTGTGTGTGTGTGTGTGTATAGATGACTCCACACACACAGATATATATGTATGTGTGTCTGTATAGACATACAAATATATGTGTATCTATAAAAACATAAATATATACACCAAATACATTGTAAACAACATAAGCAATCAATATGACAAACAGATAATGACACACACATTTATTTATTAAAATTAATATCTATTTCCATCTTGATCTTCTTCTTCGTCTTCTCTTTTGGCTGTTCCCTTATGGGGGCACCACAGAGGATCATTGGTTTCCATTTCTTACAGTCCACTGCATCTTGCTCTGTCACACCAACCACCTGCATGTCCTCTCTCACCATATCCATATATCTTAAGTTAGGCCTTCCTTTTTTGCTCTTACCTGGCAGCTCCATCCTTAGCATACTTTTCCCAATATACTGAGCATTCCTCCTCAGCACATGTCCAAAACAACGCAATCTCGACTCTGACTTTGTCTCCAAACCATCCAACCTAACCTGACCTGACCCTCTAATATACTAAATCCTAATCTGGTCCATCCTTGTCATACCCATTGCAAATCTTAACATCTTTAACTGCCACTTCCAGCTCAGACTCCTGCCTTTTGGTCCATGCCACCGACTCCAACCCATACAACATAGCTGGTCTCACTACCATCTTGTAGATCTTCCCTTTCACTCTTACTGGTACCTCTGTCACAAATTACTACTGACACTCTTCTCCACCCATTCCACCCTGCCTGTACTCTCTTCTTCACCTGTTTTCCACACTCACCATTACTCTGAACTGTTGATCCCAAGTATTTAAACTCATCCACCTTGACCAACTCTACTCTCTGCATCCTCACCATTCTTCTATCCTCCCTCTCATTCACACACACATATTCTGTCTTAGTCCTGCATGCCATTCATTCCTCTCCTCTATAGAGCATATCTCCACCTCTCCAGGGTCTCCTCAACCTGGTCCCTACTCTCACTACAGATCACAATGTCATCTGCAAACATCATAGTACATGGGGCCTCCTGTATGATCTCGTCTGTCAACCTGTCCTTCACCATTGCAAATAAGAAAGGGCTCAGAGATGATCCTTGATGTAATCCCACCTCTATCTTACACGCATCTGTGACTCCAACTGCAGACCTCACCACTGTCACACTACCCTCATACATATCCTGTACCACTCTTACATACATTATCTTCCATTCCTGACTTCCTCATAGAATACCACAACTCCTCTCTAGGCACCCTATCATATGCTTTCTCCAAGTCCACGAAGACACAATGCAACTCCTTCTGATCTTCTCCGTACTTCTCCATCAACACTCTCAGAGCAAACATCGCATCTGTAGTGCTCTTTTTTGGCATGAAACCATACTGCTGATCACTAATCATCACCTCCCTTCTTAACCTAGCTAACACTACTCTTTCCCATAACTTCAAGCTGTGACTGATCAGTTTTTATCGCCCTGGGAGTTACTACAGCTCTGCACATCACCCTTATTCTTAAAACTACTTCCATCTTCATACGGGGTGAAATGGTGTCATCAACACAGCCATCTGAGTCACAAAAGAGGAAAGTTTGAGAAAAATTATGAGAATTCCAATAATAACACTGAAGTATACCGCTAAAACAATTATGCCCACTCCATACTGAATTTTAATAAAATAGACACATTATCACATATCTAGCTTTAACAAATTTGATAGACATTCAGTAATGCCTTGAAATGGAAGCCGGTCAGTAAGACATAACAAGGATGTGGTTTTACAACTACATGAATAAAAACTTAGATTACATATTACATACAGACTTATGCACACAGATATGAAAATATACGGAAATAGAGAGACTACATTTACCCCAACTTTCAAATGGTAACCCGTGTAACTCTATTGCAGTCAAATATTCAGGAAAGGAGTGAAAGATGTAAACATTTTACCACACTGGAGGGAAGAAAAAAGAAAATTCATTTGGATGGAATCAGTACTATACAGTTACTGTGTGATTGCTGAAGGGCTTCACCTACTCGGAAAAATACTTTTAGTGCAGTAACAGGATTTAATTTCAAAGTTGTCTGATATGTTTCTTTATTTAAACGGTCTAAGATTTTCTGGTTTTAGAATCTTAGGACATTTGCAACTCAGTGGGTTTGTTTCCAGGTTGTAACTGTCCAAAGCAGTGCTGTTATGCGAAATGAGGGAAACTGTCTCTATAAAGGTATGTCTGCATGAGTACATGCATGAATAAGCAACACTACTGCTGACCATATGAAAAATAATTACCAGCAAAGGGAGAAGGGCATGTAGCAACAAGCATGAAACAAATACACAATTGCCTAGGCTGGTATAATCACGCCACTAAGTTTCACAAAAAACAAGCACATACTAAAGGAGATATAATTTCACTGCTACATAGGCTGCAGATCTGAGTGTGACTGGACTGCATCTCTGGCTGAAGCTAAACCAGTCAATCAGCTAATGTAATAGCCTGGGTGGGGGAAGATACAAACAAAAGGACAAACTGTCAAGATTACAGAGAATGTCCATCCTCCAGTGAAGTTTGTGACCCGCTGTATGCTAACAAGCTGCTATGAAAATCCTGCCTCTGTGTGAGCATGTGACTTACACAGCACTAAAATGTAAACAAAGCACTCTAGCAAGCAACTGAATACAGAAACGAGCCACTGCCCCTTTAAGGCTTGCAGCTCAGATACCCTTCTAGCTGAAGTAATAGCTAAAAGGAAAGCAGTCTTCCAGGATAGGAACTTTAAATCTGCAGAGGCAGCTGGTTCAAAGGGAGGGCAGAGCAAGTTTTTCCAGGACAAAATTAAGATCCCAAGCAGGAGTAGGAGCTCTTCTGGGAGGTCTAAGATTACTACCTCTCCTCAGGAACTGTTTCATCAAGGGGTGAGAAAAAAATGGGTTGCTCAAAAGAACGAGCCGAAATTACTGAAGCGTGAATTTTGACTGAAGAAAAAGAAAGTCCATCATTAAGCAATCCTGCTAGGTAGTCAGGAATGAGTGAAAGAGAAGGACGAGAAGAGTCTTCTCCTTTAGCTAGCATCCAAGAGCAAAATCTCTTCCATTTATCTGCATAGGATTTTCTGGTGCTAGGCCTCCTGGCCTCATGAAGAACTTCAACCACCTGTTGGGAAAGATTTAAGGTATTAGCCAGGCAGTTAAATGCAGAGTTTGAAGATGAGGATAAAGGAACATTCCCCCTCCCTGAACCAACAGATCGGGTACCAGGGGAAGATGCCAAGGCTGTGCCTGGGAAAGACTGTGAAGGAGGGGATACCAATGCTGCCTAGGCCAATCTGGTGCTATCAGAATAGCCTTTGGTTTTTCGTCCCTTATCTTTAGCAGCACTCTGGGAAAAAGGGGTAGAGGAGGGAATGCATAAACTGAGAGATGTGTTCATGGGAAGTACAACACATCCACCCTCTAAGCTTTGCTGTGAAACTCCCTGGTACAGAAGGTTGGAATGAGATGATTGGTGTGAGAGGAGAAATTATCCACTTGTGGGGTGCCCCAATGATGAGTGATGCAATGGAAAATGTTCCTGTTCCGTTGCCACTCATGAGGATCCAGAATATGTCTGTTCAAATGATCCGCCAAGGAGTTTAGCCTCCCTGGAAGATATCGGGCTATTATATGTAAGCCCATGGATGCTGCAATGGATGAGTCCCCCCTTGCGTGTTGATGTACCACATGACTGTGGTACTGTCTGTCCTGATTAGCAGAGTCCCAGGGTAGAGTAGGTCCTTGAAAGCCAGCAAGGCCTGCTGCACTGCCATCAATTCTTTTAAGTTGAATCTGATGAGTTGATGAATCTGCTGGGTGCTCCAAGTCCCCTGTATGCCCCTGCCCTCCAGATGAGCCCCCCCCATGCAACATCTGAGGCATCTGTGGTGAGAGTCTGGCTGGCAGGCGGTGGGCAGAAAGGCAGACCCTTGTTCTGAGAACAGGCTGTCGCCCACCAGAAGAACTCCATTTGTAGACAGGGAATCAGGAGAAGAATCAAGTCTAAGTCCTGTGTGTGTTGACACCAAAGGTTCTTGAGGTACCACTGAAGTTTTCTCATATGCAGCCTTGCATATGGGATCATCAAAATACATGGAGCCATAAACCCCAATGCTTGTAGGAATTGCCTTGCAGAGAGCTGGGTCATGCTTGCCAAGTTCATGAAGTAAGCTGAAAGATCTTCTTGCTTCTGTTGAGGGAGGAATACCATCTGGGTGGCTGTATTCAGACTCACTCCCAGGAAAACAATCTCCCTTGAAGGAACCAACTTTGACTTCTTTTCGTTGAGAGTGTAACCCAAAGAGGTGAGAGTGTTCTTCATGAAATCCAAATCCTTTTCTAATTGTTCTGGGGAGTTTGCTTGAATAAGACAGTCGTCCAGGTAAGGATAAATTTGAATGTTTCTTTGCCTGCAAAAAGCAATGGCTGGAGCAAGGCATTTAGTAAAAACTCTGGGAGCAGTAGATAAGCCAAAGGGCAGTGCAGAGAATTGAAAGTGTTGCTCCCCAGGCCTGAAGCGAAGGAACTGCCTGCAACTTTCCCTTATTGGGATGTGCAGATAAGCCTCCTTGAGATCCAAAGTTACCAGTCATTAATCCTTGTCCAGCATTGGTAGTAACTGTTGAAGGGTGAGCATCATGAATTTGGGAATCACCAGAAAAGTGTTTAGAATAGACAGATCCAGAATAGGGCATCAGGTGCCCCCTTTCTTGGGTACAGAAAAAGCCTTGAATAAAATCCTAGGCCTGCCTGACTTGCAGGAAAGTACAGTTGTGTACACTTACCATAAATGTAGATGTTCGAGTGTATTCACTGTTGCAATCATCACATTTGGGTTATCTGCTTGCAGTAGCCCTCAGTTGGCCTAATTATCAAAGTCTTGGGTCCTGCGTCGGTTGCTGTCTCATCTTCCATGACGTCAGCTAGTCAGGGGTATAAAGCTTGCAGCTGATGCCATTTTATCAGTTTTTCTTACCCCAGATGTCAGGTGCCCCCATAATAGGAAGAAATTATATACATGGTTACACGTCCAACAAAAAGCAAATATACCAGAAAGCTTTAAGCATAGTAAACAAGAACAGAGGTATAGACAATAGAGGTCAAGGGGCTGGAGAGAGGGTAACCAGGACTGCAACAGTGAATGCACTCGAACATCTACATTTATGGTAAGTGTACACAACTGTACTATGTTCTTCGTGTTTCACTGTTGCAGTCATCATATTTGGGTAGATTCCCAAACCTAAGCATGGGAGGAGGTAATTAGATAGTATTAGGACCAGCAAGACTGCAATGGCAAAGCCAACTCTGGATTTAGAAAAAATTGGCAAGTGGTAATGCTTGGTGAAAGTATGTACAGAACTCCAGGTAGCATCTTCTAGGATGTCCCTGGTAGGGACACCTCTGAGAAAGGCTGTAGAGGTAGATGCAATCCTGGATGAATGTGCTGTTATCCCCTGTGGGGTAGGTTTTCCATGGTGCTTATAGCAGAAATGAATGCAATGGCCAATCCACTTAGAAATGGTTTGCTTTGAAATAGCCTTCCCCTCTGTTCCTGCAGCAAATGCAGCCAGTAGCTGTTCAGATTTCCTGAGAGGTTTAGTTCTGTCCGAGTAAAATCTAAATTGTCTGTGCACATCCATGGAGTACAGTATTTGTTCCCCTTTGTTCTGTGGATTAGAAAAGAAGGTCGGCAAATGAATGGACTGATTAAGGGCCACACTGGATACCATGTTGGGCATGAAGGAGGGATTGGTCCAGAGGGACACCCTGTCCACATGAAATATGATGAAAGGCTCCACAGCCATGAGGGCCTGAAATTCAGACACCCTTCTTGCTGAAGTGACGGCTAGAAGGAAGGCTGTTTTCCAAGAAAGGAATTTCAAGTCTGCACTTGCAGCTGGCTGGAAGTGAGGTAAAGTGAGCTTTTCCAATACAAAGTTAAGGTCCCAGGCTGGAGTAGGGGCTCTCCTGGGTGGTCTTAAGGTTTTGGCCCCTCTGAGGAATTGCTTCAGCAGTGGATGAGAGAAGAGGGGTGGCTCTGTATTGTAATGAGCTGAAATGGCTGAGGCATGAATTTTGATGGAGGAAAAGAAAAGGCCCTTGTGAAGCATCTCAGTTAAGTACTGAAGAATCTGAGGTAAATTGGGCGCTGCTGTGCCCATCCCATGAGTTTGGCTCCAGGAACAGAATCTTTTCCATTTTTCAGCATAGGATTTTCTAGTAGTAGGCTTCTTGCCTCCAGAATGACATCCATCACTTGCTTACTGAGGGATGGGAATGGTGAGATCAGGTAATTAGCCAAGCTGCCAAGTTCAGGGTTTGAAGCTGTGGGTGCAGAATCTTGCCCTTGTACTGAGACAGCAGAGCAGGCATCTGAGGCAGGTGCCATGGTGCCAGCAGTGTCACACTGCACAAGAGGAGATACCAGTGTTGGCATGGCCAGTCTGGTGCAATCAGTATTGTCCTTGGTTTGTCCTGTTTGATCTTTAGTAGTAACTTGGAGAGGAGAGGCAGAGGAGGAAAGGCATAAACTGGTTTTTCCAGGTGAAGGACAGGGCATCCACTTTCTCAGCTTGTTTGTGGGGAGTCCTTGTGCAGAATTATTCCAATTGGTAGTTCTGGGGGAAGGCAAACAGGTCTATCTCTGGGCTCCCCCATTTGTTTCTCAACATGTTGAATATCTTTAGTTCCAGTTTCCACATGTGTGGGTCCATGAGATTTCTGCTTAGGTTGTCTGCTAGTGTATTTAGCTTTCCTGGCAGGAATTGAGCCTGTAGATGCACTTTGTAGCTCAAGGCTGTGTTCCACAGAGCCACAGCTAGCCTGCAGAGAGGGTATGAGTGGGTTCCCCCCTGCTTGTTTATGTAGCACATAACAGTGGCATTGTCCATCTTTACCAATAATTGTCCTGGAAGAATGTGGTCCTTGAAGGCTGTCAGAGCATACGTTACAGCTAACATTTCTTTCTGATTGATATGCAGGTGCATTTGACTTGGGTTCCCATTTACCCTGAATGCACTGCCCTGCCAAGTGAGTCCCCCATGCACAGTGTGATGCATCTGTTGTTAGGGTTTGGGCGGCAGGGGGTAGAGTGAATGGCAGTCCCTTGTTCTGATGGCAGGCCTCTGCCCACCAAAGGAATTCTATTTGTAGACAAGGTATGATAGGAATCATTGATTCTAGATCCTGAGAATGTTGACACCATAGGCTTTTTAGATACCATTGTACTTTTCTCATATGCAGTCTTGCATATGGAATTAATAGAATGCAGGAGGCCATGAACCCCAGGGCTTACAGAATTTTCCTTGCAGGCAGCTGGGTCTTTGTGGCCAGTAGTTTGAAGTAGGCTGTCAAATGAACTTTTTTTCTCTGGCGTGGGGTAGGCCATCTGGTAAGCTGTATTCAAGCTTGCTCCCAGGAGTACCATTTGTTGTCAGGGTACAAGATGTGATTTATTTTCTTTTATGGTGTACCCCAGAGAAGTTAGCAATTTCTTTACAAAAGCCAGATGATTTAATAGTATGTCCTGGTTTTGTGCCTGAATTAGAAAATCATCCAGGTATGGATATATTTGAATATTTCTTTGCCTGCAAAATGCAATGACTGGAGCTAGGCACTTGGTGAATACCCTGGGTGCAGTAGATGAGCCAAAGTGCAGTGCAGAGAACTGGTAGTGCATGTAGCCTGCCCGGGAGTGTAGGTATCTTCTGCAAGATTCCCTTATTGGGATGTGCAGGTAGGCTTCCTTTAAATCCAGTGTTGCCAACTGAGCATCTTTGCCTAGCATGGGAAGCAGCTGATGAAGAGTTAGCATCTTGAATCTTGGGATTACCAAAAATGTGTTTAGGATAGACAGATCCAGAATAGGATGCCAGGAATTGCCTTTTCTGGGCACCAGAAAGAGTCTTGAGTAGAAGCCTTGTCCCTATTCCTCTTCTGGAACAGGTTGAATAGCTCTGATGCTTAAAAGAAAGAGGACTTGCTTTTGAGCCTCTGCCCACTGATTTGGGGGTAGGTCTGGCCAACCATTTGGGGTTGATAAGGAGTGAAAGTGGAATCTGTATCCTTGGAAAACTATATTTAAAGCCCATTTGTTTCATAGTATAGTACTAGGCTATCTGCCCTGGGGCATTTGTAAGCCTAGCCATAGTGATGTGGCTTTTGCCACCCCATGAAATGGTACAAAAATGTACAGAATAAATCTAGAATACTGTGCCTCTGTCTAGTAGTGACACAATGAAGGTCCCCTTATATAATATAATTAGTTTACTGTGCCCCTGTCTAGCAGTGACACAGATGTGACCCCTGGGGTAAACTTACGATCTCCCATCCACTCATCAAGATTTCTCTTGAAGAGAGTCAGTGAGGGGCTCTGCCTAATACGAACTGGGATCCTGTTCCAAAGCATGAGAAGCCTCTGGGTTATGAATCTATCCCTCCAGCATGTCCTATTCATACTTGTGCCGAGGTTTAAGTCTTTAGCTCTCGTGGTCCTAATGATTTTGGATTTTTTGAGGTGGAGCATGTCCATCAGATCCTGATTGGACATGGCCTTGTACGTCAGGCAGAGATCACCTCTGAGCAGGTGGTATGCTACCGAATAGAGCTGACGTTTCTTTAGTCTGGCAGAATAAGACATATGTTGGAGACCCTTGATCCTTTTGGTGAGGTACTTTTGTGGTCTCTCCAGCTGTTGCAAATGCCGGGTGAGGTACATACCAATGGGGCATTGTACTCAATCATGGGTCTGATGAGGGAGGAATATAGGGGTACAATGACATCCTTGGATCTGGATGTGAATCCCTTCATGATGAGGTGTGCAAGGTAGAATGTTTTTCTAACCACTTTGGCAACGTGGGTGTCAAATGAGAGGTCGCTGTCTACTTGGGTCCCTAGGTCTCTGATTACTTTTTTCGTACTCAGTGGGTTGCTGTCTATGTGATAATTTGTGGGTACTTTGTTTTTTCCAAAAGGGATGACTATACATTTTTTGGCATTTAGTTTAAGGCCGTAACTACGGCACCAGTTGTCCGTTTCAGTGAGGCCTTTTTGTAGGATGTGTGTGTCTGCTGGTGTATCAACTATGGCGCCTAGTTTGCAGTCATCTGCGAACTTTGTCAGCCACAGCCCTCCCATGTTTGCTTTAACATCTGAGAAATAAATGCCGAACAAGAGGGGTCCCAGGACAGATCCCTGTGGGACACCACTTGTGACTGGCTTTGAGTCTGACATTGCTCCAGCGATTTTAACTTTATGGGTTCTGTCCTTTAGCCAGTTTGCAACCCATCTAGTGACATAAGGGTTTACTTTTAAGCTGTTTAGCTTATCTATGATGCCTGAGTGGGGTATTGTGTCGAAGGCCTTAGCCAAGTCCAGGTATGCTGTATGGACTGCTTTGCCCTCATCAATGGCTCTAGTGACTGTTTGTTTCAAAAGTCAACCAGGTTTAAAAGGCAGGATCTGCCCTTTACAAAGCCGAACTGGGTGGGGTCAAGTGTCTGTAGGTCCCCTATGTCTCTGTTTATGAGTTCCATAATGATTCTTTCCATAGCTTTGCAGACCAGGCTAGTTAAGCTTATGGGGCGGTAGTTTCCAGGGTCTGTAGAGGCACCCCTTGTGGAGTGGGACCACTGTTGCTGTACGCCAGTTTTCAGGTACATATCCCGAAGTAAGGCTAAGGTTAAATAGCATTTTTATGTGTGGGTTTAGCTCCTCTTGGAGTTCACGTAACATGCACCCGGGATACCGTCAGGTCCCATTGATGCTGTGTTTTTAGCTTTGTTTAGGGCGGTTCTCACTTGGACATCTGAGATGACAGGGAGATTACATTCAGCTGGGATAAGTATTTTTTCTTTTGGGGGTGAAGGAGGCGAGAAATTTGCACTGAACCTGTCAGCCAGAATGTTGGCAATATCTGTGGGTTCAGTGTACTTTTTGTTGTTGTGAACCAACTCTGAGCATATCTGAGGGTTTCCGCCCAGGTTTCTAACATAGCTGAAGAAGGCTTTGTGGTTATCTTTAGTGTCCTTAGCGATTTTTCTTTCAAAGTTTGCCTTGGATGTTTTTATGAGAGAACGTAGTTTTCTGCTAATGTTGATCAGAGATGTCTTCCCTTCATGGGATTTCGCTCTGACGTGCAGTAGCTTCCTTCTTTTGTTATACAATTTGTATATGGCTGAGGTCCACTAGACAGGATGCTTACATTTGGTGGAGAGGGACTTGGATTTGTTTGGGATTGCATGATCCATGCATTCTTGGAGATGTCCATAGAAAGCATTTGTGAAGGATTCGGCATTGTGGGATGTGGTATCCACTGGCACAGTGGGCTTAAAGGATACCATCTCAGTCTTAAGAAGAGTGAAGTCTGCTTTTGAGAAGTTTTTCACTGTGGTCTTTTGTGCTGGGGGTGGAGGTGGGATATGTATATCCAGGGTGATTAGTTTGTGGTCAGATCTCACTAGTGAGGGTATACTTCGTGTGGAGCATTTTGTCCCCATGTTTGTGATGATCAGGTCTAGTATATTATCTCTCCTAGTGGGAGAGGTGACTAGTTGTTCCAGTGCATTTGAATTTATGAATTCCAGGAACCTTTGGGCTAGGATATTAGGGCTAGAATAATGTACCCAATCTATGTTTGGGTAGTTGAAGTCTCCCAGTGTGATGGTATTTTGTGATACATTCATATCCTCCAATGTCTTCAGGAAGGCTGAGTGGGGTTCTTGAGATTGGGAGGGTGGTCTGTAACATGCTACCAGTTGTATAGCAGTTTTGCCTATGGTTAGTTGCACCTGTATGGTCTCTGATGCTTCATGTGTTGCTACTAACCTGGAGGTGTGGGTGTCCTTTATGAATATGGACCTCCCCTCCCTTTGTGGTTCGGCCCGGGTTTTGGGGTCGAAAAGCATGATACGAGGTATAGCCTGGTAGCGCTGGGGTGCTCTCAGGAGCCTTGAACCAGGTTTCAGTTACTGCACAGACGTCGATGTTCTCCATGCTGAGGAGTGCATCAAGTGCCTGCATCTTGAGATTTAGACTTCTGTCGTTGAGCAGCATTACCCTTAGTTTTTTTCCATTTTTGTTTTCTAAGGAGGTGGGTTTGTCTTTTGAGCCTTGCCTAAAAAAGGCACTATGGGGGTGGCAAGAGCCTTAGCCAATATCCGGAATCCCAGTGGTGACAGGTGTAAGCCATCCCTTGCGAAGCAGCGTGGCTTGTCCAACATATCATCCCAGGCAGTCAGACATTGGATCCCCTTAGAATGACACCAGTACTTGAGCCAATTGTTAAAGCTGATCATCTTGTCTTTGTATTGTGGTATCATTCTTGGTGTGGGCAAGATGCTGCTCAGGGTCAGGGTCAGGGTCATACCAGCCTGGGCTACATAATCGGAGAACTCCTCTATGTCTCTTTTCATGTAGTCCAGGGAGGTACGTCTCAGGTCATTCACACCAGCATGGACAATGATGGAGTCATATTTGTACTTGCTTTGGAGTGACCTGAGTGCGTGTGTTATGTGGCGGATCCTAGCTCCCGATAGACAGCTCACAGTCACCTTCTCCTTGTTCAGCCTGGTCAGTGGGACATCAGTGTGTCTGACTATGGAGTTACCTATTACTAGTGTATCAGGCAAGGTGTTTGGCCTTAAGGGCTGCGATTGGTTGACACACTGATTTATTGAAGTATGTGTTGCATGTGTTTTGTTTTGAGGTGGTGGATTTTTGGATGTCTGCTTTGGGAGCCTCTGTTGTTTTGGTAAGTTTTTATTAGAGCCTCCAGTATGTCTTTGTGTTTTTATGTGTTTGGTTTGCAGTTGTGGTAGGTCTATGTGGGACTGGGATTGTTGTGTGTGTGGTTGCCATCTCCTCCTGTCTGGTCATGCCAGCCCTGAGTTAAGAGAGTTCAGCCTCCAGTTTGGCTATATAGTTGCATCTCTCACATGTATTTGTGTTTGTTGGGAGGAGGAGAGGGTTGTCTGTGTACATGAGACAATTGTAGCATTGTCTCAAGATACCCAGATTGACCAGCTGAACTGGAGACGACGCCAGTAATCTACCACTCGACATGCTAGAACAGTATAAGGGAGTGGTATACCTTTAAGGGAAGTGGATATTCACAGGGGTGGTAAGTAGATGGAGTGCTTTACTTAGTACGAGAGTGCTTACTTAGTAGAGAAGTATTGAGAACAAGTGCTAGGCTTATAATACAGTGTGTAGTCTGGTTATACTAAGAGTAGAGCTTCCTTTAGGGAAAATTTGAAGAGCAGACTTGGCGGAGCCAGAAAAAGTTTAACCTTGTTTAACCGGCGCTGCGCTATCATCACAGCAAAACCGTGCAAGCGGATTTTAAACAGTGAACTACAAAGAGCTAGAAATGGTCCCAAACAACCAATTACTACAGCTTCTTGTGCTGAGGTCACTTCCCCCAAGGACAGGTAGGCTGCTCAAGGCTCCCCACTCCCACTGGTGAGCAAAGAAACTTCCTTCTATCCAAGTAAGGTAATGGACAACACAGGAACTACACCACAGCCCAGAATACAGCAATGCCTGTAAACTGGTCTAAACTAGTCGAGGAAGGCGGAAAACAAGGATTATTTTTTGTTTTTGGTAGAAACACACAGAAAATGCAGAAACAGTGATAAATTAGTTACACAGGCTAGCACACTTTAGTGGGCAGCCTCCACAGTTAAATTAAACAAACAAACAAGCAAACTTTCAATCAAATTCGACTAAAATGTAACTTTAAGTGCAGATTTTAAAATAATGCAGCAATCAGTTAAAAACAGTTCAGGCTAGTTCAAGGTAAGCTACAGAAGCTATTTCAAGTGAAAAAAAGCAAAGATACTTAAATCCAGAAGGTAGTCGCTTTTCTGAGTTCCCTGCTGCTAGGACCACTCTGTAAACCCACGTGGAGCTTGTCTGAGCAGTATAGCCAGAAAAAAACGCCCAGAGGCGGATTTTAAACAGTGAACTACAAAAGAGCTAGAAATGGTCCCAAATAACCAATTACTACAGCTTCTTGTGCTGAGGTGGGTAATGAGTTCCCAATTTTTTACAAGGCAGGTAATCTTTCCCCCTAAAGGAACAGTCAGTTGAGCAGGGCTAGGAAAATTTAAATTAAGTCATTGAGACAGCTTACCATAGGGGGTAGTCTTACTACTCCCTGCTTTGGAAGTGGGAGCCCCACACTGTTTAGGCCTGTGAGTACCTTGGGACTGAAACCTGGGTGCTCTGCTGGTTCTGGGTTTGGACTGAGAAGGCCTGGAAGAGGCAGGAAAGGACCAATTCTTAGAGGGCCAGTGCCTACTAAATCTGGGAGGTTGTACTTGCAGGAAATCTTTAACAGTTTGTATAGATTTAGCTTTTTCCTCCATCTTTTTAAGTACTTCTTCTGCTTTGTTGCCAAACAGGCGGTCTTGGTTTAAGGGAGCATCCAGCAATTTAGCTTTAACATGATCTGGCAGAGATTGCTCCTTAAGCCAAGCATGCCTTCTAAGTACAGACCCAGTGACAACAGCCCTGCAAGATGCCTATAATGAATCAAAACCATATTGCAAAGTATGTTTTCCAACTTGTTCAGCAGAATGCATTAAATCCTGTAATTCTTTATTTTCAGGACAGTCAGGAATCAACATAATTTTCTGTTTAAGCAATCCAATAAAATGCTGCTGATATTTTAACATATGAAACTGACAGTTTAAAGCCCTAATGGCTAAAGTAGCAGAAGTGTATACCTTCTTTCCCAATATATCCAGTGCCCTGGAATCTCTATCAGAGGGGGTAGGATTTTTGGCAGTAGTAGCCTTAATGCCCATGGGTCCCTGTGAAATGGTCTCAGGATCTGCAGTAGGATTTTTAAAGAGGAACTTGTGAGAGTCAGGTACTCTGTAATACCTATCAGGTTTTCTGGGAGCAGGAGGTAGAGTGTCAGGGGCCAGGCAAGATTCTGAGAAGGCATCATCTACAATGTCCAGAACAGGAGGGATAGCTAAAGGCCTGTGTTGAGGCAGGAGTAAGAATTCCCTAAGCCTCTTTTTGGAGTCAGAGTACTCCTGGCTTTCCCAGCGGATATGCTCCCTAAGAGTATGCAAGGTTTCACCAAAGGAGAAATACTCTGGAGGGGAAGCAGAGGGAAAGGAGTCCTCTGCATCAGAATCCTCATAGGGAGATAAGGGCAAATCCTGGTCATCAGAGAAAACAGAAATTTCAGAATCCTGATCAGAAGAATCAGAAGGAAAATCAGTCCTAGGTCTCAGAGGGGGAAGGTTGTCTTCCCCTGATTAGAATAATAAGGTCCTCAGTCATTCTTATTTTTTTTTTTTTTTTTTTTTAGGCATAGGAGCCTGACCATGCGGTCTGGGCGTCGTCTTTTAGGCATATATCGAGTTTTGGGCCTAGAAGAAGAAGATGGCATCAGTTTAATATGCAAGTCTGTAGGCCTGAATACACCCTCAGAAGCCGGTGCCTGCACAGCGGCTCCAGACCCATCCAAGGTAGAGACATCCGCAGGTTCCACAGTAGAAGAAGCATCTCGTGGCATACTGGACTCAGAATGGGTCTCAGTAGAGGCCTGCGAATCTGAAGTAGCGGGTAACAGGGGCTGCGATAGCGCCTCACTGAGTACCGGTGAACTGGCGACTAGCTTAGGAGAAGCATCTTTGGCAGCTTTGGACCTAAGCAGTCTGTCTTTATCTTTGCATTTTTTCAGAATATCAGTAGTCAGGTGGCTTACCGAAGTCATTTCTGGATAATTAAACTGAGTACCAAAATATTTAGAAGCGTAAATTAAATGATGATGAATAGTTCGTTGATTAAATAGGGCACAAAACTGACAGCGAGGTATGCTGTGGTCTGGGCCTAGGCAAGGAAGGCAGTACGAATGGAAATCTTTATGAGGTATTTGGTTTCCACAAGAAATACTATTAACTTTTACTGACCGGTTTAGAGCAAGAAAAAGTTTCCCCAACAGGGTACTTAGCTTAGCTGTAGACTTCGTTTCTGAAACTCGAAAACTAAAATTTCAGGAGTCGGCTGACCAGCACTTATGAACTGCTTTTGCTTTGGCCACCGCACAGCAAGAAAGACTGATAAAATGGCGTTGGCTGCATGCTTTATACCCCTGACTAGCTGACGTCATGGAAGATGAGACAGCAACCGATGCAGGATCCAAGCCTTTGATAATCAGGCCAACTGAGGGCTACTGCAAGCAGATAACCCAAATGTGATGACTGCAACCATGAAACATGAAGAACATCTGGCTCTATGGCCCCCATAGTCAGTAGAGAAGAAATTTGAGTTTCTACCTCTGCCTTGAGAGTTTTGTGTGTCTGGGTACCCTTGTAAAACAGGGAAGGTATGAAAGTAAGACATGTAACCTTGATTTACTATATTGAGCACTCATTTGTCATCTGTGATGGTAGACCATACCTCTGCAAATCTGGCTAACCTTCCCCCCAAAGGAAACTCAGGGTCCTCAGAGGTAGGCACAAGATGGCCACAGTCATTGAGATTGCTTGCTTTGGGAAGCTGGCTTAGAACTCCCTGATTTAGCAGAAGAAGAATGCCATTGTTTAGCCCTTTGAGGGGCAGAAGCCTGCCCTCTGTAAGATCTGAAACCCCTAGGCCTAGAGCACCCCTGCTTGCCAGGATCAGGGAAAGACCAATTCTTAGAAAGATAATGCCTACTAAACCGAGGAGGCCAAATCTGAAGGAAATCTTTTAGAGCTTGCATAAATTTTGCCTTATCCTCCAACTTTTTCAGTACCTCCTCAGCCTTATTACCAAAAAGATTGTCCTTGTGCAAAAGAACATCCGGCAATTTAGACTTAACTGGTTCAGAAAGAGGCTACTCCCTGAGCCAAGCATGCCTTCTAATTACGGAACCAGTGGCTGCTGCTCTGCAGGAAGCCTCCAAAGTGTCAAAACCACAATGAAGTGAATGCTTATTAACTAAAGTGGCAGAATTCAGTAAGTCTTGTAAATCTTTGTTTTCCGTCATAGAAGGAATATCTCCAAGTTTAGCCTTAATAGCCTCCAACATATGCTGCTGATACTTAAGCATGTGAAAAAGACAATTCACGGATCTAATGGCAAGAGTTGCAGAAGTATAGACTTTTTTACCCCACCTGTCCAAGGCCCTGGATTCCTTATCAGAAGGCACAGAGTTTCTAGCAATAGTAGCCTTAACACCCTTGGGGCCTTGAGAAATAATTTCTGGATCAGCAGTAGGGTTTCTGAAAAGGAATTGATGAGATTCAGGAACCCTGTAATATCTATCTGGTTTTCTGGGGGCAGGAGGAACAGAATTAGGAGTTAAAGAATTTTCCATGAAAACATCATCCACAACTTCCAAAACTGGAGGTATAGTCAGAGGCTTATGCTGTGGCACATCTAAAAATTCCGTGATTTTTTTTCTTAGACTGTGTAAAATCCTGACATTCCCATTTAAAATGCTCCCTAAGAGTATTCAAAGTATCCCCAAAGGAAAAATCTTCTGGAAGGGAGACAGAAGGTATAGAATACTCAAAGGCAGAAAAAAGTTGAGAATTTCCTTCTTCACCAGCAGACATACTGGAAATCTCAAAATCTGATGCAGACAAACCATCAGGAGATAATTCCCTAGCCCTCTCTGAAGGGGGGGAGATGAGAGCCCCTAATCAGGGAAAGAAGATCACCAGTTATCTTTACCAACTGGGACTGAGGTACAGGAGGGGAGGCTGATGCCTGTTTGTGAGTAGCTTTGCGGCTGGAAGGTTTACTAGCAATCCGGAGGGACTCAGGAGGCCTAGCAACTACTGAAGTCTGAGCTAAGGTAGTCGGTCTGGTTCTGGTCTCATGTCAAAAAGAAGAGACGTCAGAAGCCGGTGCCTGCAAAGTGTCTTCCGGACCCATCTGATGTGGCGACAGGAGGAGGGTCTGAAGATGAAATAGCAGTCTGCAGCATGGAGAACTCTATAAAGGTCTTGGCAGAGGCTTGCAGCTGAAAATTTGCGGACTGCAGGGGCTGCGAAAGCGCCTCACTAACTACCGCTGTGCTGACGACCAATTTCACCGGTGCATGGTCAGTAGATTTAACCCTAGGCCTGTCGCAGTCTTTGTCTTTGCGTTTCCTAGGAAGATTCAAAGTCAGGAGACCAGAAGATGCCATATCGCCAAACTTAGGCCAGACTCCGAAATGCTTATACAAAATCTTAGCTCTATGGCGTATGGTGTGTGGGTTAAAGGAAACACAGAGATCGCAGTTAGGGACATCATGCTCAAGGCCCAAACAAGTTATACAATAGGTATGGAAATCATGGTGCGGAATCTGTTTTCCACAGGCAAGACAGTTATTAATTTTATCTGACATTTGTTAAAGCAAGAAAAGAGGATCCCCAACTTGGTAGTTGGAAAGCGAAACAAAGGTAAACGGCCAACAGGCACTAGTGCAAATTGCATCTGCTTCGGGCTCCTCAGCAAGAACGACTGAGGAAATGGTGCTGGCTGCCTCCCTTTATACCTGACATATTAACATCAGTTTTACAACTGGGGTCAGCCGACGTCATATACCAAGGACTCTGGTATTCGGGCTGACTGAGGGCTACCAGGAGCAAGATAACCCATATGTGAGGACTGCAACAGTGAAACACAAAGAACATCAGAGGAAGCTGCCTGGGAGACTGGGATGTCAAGCTGCACAGTAAGGGGTACCAATGTTGTCTGGGCCAATCTGAAGCAATGAGGATGGCCTTTGGTCTCTCCTCCCTTATCTTGATCAGTACCTTGGGAATAAAAGGCAGAGGAGGGAATGTGTACACAAAGAGGGAGTTTCAGGGGAAGGTCAAGGCATCCGCCTTCCACGCTAGGTGGTGATACTCCCTTCTACAGAATTGTTTCAGCTGGTGGTTGAGGTGCGAAGCAAAGAGATCCACCTCCAGAGTTCCCCACTCCTAAATGACTTGCAAAAAGATTTTTCTGTGGGGGTCCAGTAAGTTTCTGCTTAGGTGGTCTGCCAGGGTGTTGTTGATCCCTGGTAGGTATTGGGCAATTAGGTGTAATCCCATGGAGGAGGCTGTCAGCCAGAGGTTCATGGCTAGCCTGCCCAGATGGTAAGATTGAGTCCCTCCCTGTTTGTTGATATACCACATTACTGTGGTGTTGTCTGTTTTGATAAGGAGAACCCCTAGCCTGAGATGGGGTTTGAAGGATGTCAGAGCCTTTTGTACTGCCATCATTTCCTTTTGACTGATGTGTAAGGGAAAGTGCTGGGCATCCCAAAGACCTTGGGTGCACCTGCCTGCTAGATGAGCACCCCAAGCAATGTCTGAGGCATTGGTGGTGATGGTTTGCCCAGTAGGGAGTAGGATGAAGGGAAGACCCTTGTTCTTGGCACAGGACCCTGCCCACCAGAGAAACTCGGCCCTTATACAGGGGATCAGAGGGAGAGAGGTCTCTAGAGGCTGAGTGCTGACACCAAAGGTTCTTTAGCTACCACTGAAGTTTCCTCATGTGAAGCCTGGCCAGAGGAATTAGAAGGATGCACGATGCCATGTACCCCAAGGCTTGCAGGAACTTCCTCGCAGTGAGGTGACTTCTGGAAGCCAGCTGGGTAAATTAGAGAGGAAGGAAGCTCTGCTTTGCTGGGGATAGGAAGGCCATTTGGGATGCTGTGTCCAGCAGTGCTCCCAAGAAAATGATCTTCCTTGAGGGTGTTTGCTTTTATTTCTTCTCATTGATGGTGAACCCTAGGGAAGTTAGGAGGATTTTGACAAAGAGAAGGTCCTGGAGCAGCTTTTCTTTGCACTCTGACTAAATGAGGTAGTCATCCAGATAAGGGTAAATCTGTATATTTCTCTGTCTGCAAAATGTTATGGCCGGGGCTAAGCATTTGGTGAATACTCTGGTTGCAGTAGATAAGCCAAAGGGTAGTGCAGAGAACTGAAAGTGTGATCCTGCTCTGAAGTGCAGGAATGTTCTGCAGGACTCCCTTATGGGGATGTGGAGGTAGGCATCTTTTAGGTCTAGGGTCACTAGCCAGGCATTTTTTGTCAGCATAGGCAGCAGCTGCTGCAAAGTTAGCATTTTGAATTTGGGGACCACCAGGGAGGTGTTCAGAATGGATAAATCCAGGATGAGATGCCTAGTGCCCTCTTTTCTGGGAACAAGGAATAGCCTGGAATAAAAGCCATTATCTGTTTGCTCTGAGGGGACAGGTTCTACTGCCCTCTGGGATATGAGAGGTTTGGACCTGTTTCAATGCCTCTGCCTACTGATTTGAAGGCAAGTCTGGGTACCCTCTTGGAATTGGGAGTTCATTGAAAGAGAATTTGTATCCCTGAAAAATGATCTTTAAGACCCATTGGTCCTTTGTTACAGAAAGCCAATTTTCTTTGCAGAGGGAGAGCCTTCCTCCTAGCTTTAGGTGAGTGAAAGGAGGGAAGGGGGGGAATGGAGTCATTGAGAGTTTTTACCATAGAAGGGTGGCTTAGAACTCCCTGCCTTTGGGGCGGAAGTGGTCCACTGTTTGGTTCTCTGCTCCCCCTGGGATAGGGGCCTGAGTGGTCTGTCCCTGTGGGTCTTACCTTGGCCCTGTCTGCTAGGTGCAGGGAAGGACCAGTACTTAGAGGGGAAGTTCCTGCTGAACCTGGGAGATTGAACCTGAAAGAAATATTTTACTGTTTGCATAGATTTTGCTTTGTCTTCCATCTTTTTAAGCACCTCTTCTGCTTTCATTCCAAACAAGCTGTCCATATCCAGGGGTGCATCAACTAATTTAGACTTGACATGATCAGGGAGAGGTTGTTCCTTCAACCATGCTTGTCTCTTAATGATGGAGTCTGACACTGCTGCCCTGCTTGAGGCTTCGAAGGCATCATATCCACAGTGTAATGACTGTTTGCCCACTTGACAAGTAGAGTGTAGTAAATCTGCTAACTCTTATAAATTGGCACAGTCAGGAAAGGTTGAAATCTTTTGTTTTAATAGTTCCAAAGTCTGTTGTTGATATTTTAACATATGGAACTGACAGTTGAGTGCTTTGATAGCTAAGGTTGCAGACGTGTATACTTTTTTACCCCATTTGTCCGGAACTCTGGAATCCTTGTCAGAAGGAATAGGATTCTTGGCAGAACTAGTCTTAGCTCCTTTAGGTCCCTGTGTAATGACCGCTGGGTCTGCAGCAGGATTTCTGTACAGGTATTTGTGAGAATACGGTACTCTGTAATACCTGTCAGGGAGGAGATGGGAGGGCATCAGGGGCTAAGCTGGATTCATGGAAAACATCATCCACCACTTCTAAAATGGGGGGGATGGCCAGGGGTCTGTGCTGGAGCAGGTCCAGAAACTTTTTCTTAGACTGGGGGAAATCCTGATATTCCCACTGGAAATGTACCCTGAAGGTGTGAAGGGGTTCCCCAAAGGAAAGGTCTTCTGGTGGGAAGGCAGAAGGAATGGATTCCTCTGCATCTGAATCCTCATAAGCAGTCAGAGGTTGCTGTTCCTCTTTAAAATATGAATATTCAGATTCCTCAGAATCCTGTTCTGTCATAATTTCAGAAGGGTGTCTTTTCCTTTTAGAAGTTGTGGCCTGGCTACCCCTGATAAGGGAGATGAGATCCTCTGCCATTTTAAGCATTTGTGCTTGGGGTGGAGCAGGAGCAAGATGGTGGCTAGAGGCAGATTTTCTACAAGTGGCCTAGCTTCTAGGCCTAACAGTATCCATCGGTCTGAGAGAAATGGTAGTTGGATGAGAAGACATTGTTTTTTGTCTCGATTCGGTAATGCGAGATACCTCCTTGGAAGCCGGTGCCTGTGTCGCGGCTCTGGACCTAACCGAGGCAGAGACAGCCAAAGGCATGGAAGATGAAGATTTCTGCAGCATACTGGACTCTGAAAGGGTCTTGGTAGAGGCCTGCGTAGATATCAAATCGAGCATCAGGGGCTGCGAAAGCGCCTCACTGAATTCCGGAGAACTGACAACCTGCTTAGTGGTAGAGTTGTCGGAAGGCTTAGCCTTGTGTGGTCTGTCTCTATCTTTATCTCTGCATTTTTTCAGAATGTCCACAGATTGTTGGTTGACGGATGCCATTTCAGAATGTGAAGACGGAAGACGAAAATACCTGCCTACAATAAGAGCTCTATGGTGAATGGTTCTCGCGTTAAGGAGGGCACAGAACCAGCAATGGGGGACTTTGTGGTCTGGGCCTAAACAAGTGACGCAGTATGAATGGAAGTCTCGATGTGAGATCTGCATTCCACAGGTGAGACAATTAACTTTTTTAGACATCGGTTAGTGCAAGAAAAAAGGATCCCCAATGGGGTACTTAGCTTTAGACATTTTCAGCTGCAATTCAAACTCTGGTAGTGACCGACCGGCACACTTGCAAACTGCTTCTGCTATGGGCTCCACAGCATGAAAGACTGACGTAATAGTGTCATCTGCCTTGCTTTATAGCATTGATGACCTGATGTCAGACTACAGGCGACAGCAGCCCATGCAGAAAAACATTGATTCTGATATTCGGGCCGGCCGAGAGCTACCACAGCAGGGATAACCCACAGGTGATGACTGCAACAGTGAAACATGAAGAACATCTGCAGATAGCTTTTTAGGGTGTTTTCTTTTTCTGCAAGAATAAGAATATCATCTAGGTAGGGGTAGATTTGAATGCTCCTGGTCCTGCAGTAGGCTATGGCGGGAGCTAGGCATTTGGTGAAGACCTTGGATGCAGTGGATAAACGAAAGGCCATGGCAGTAAATTGAAAGTGAGAACAGGGCCCAGCAAAACGTACTTTCTGTGTGTGGGTTGTATGGGGATGTGGAGGTAGGCCTCCTTCAGGTCTAGAGTGTCCATGAACACTTTGGGTGGCAGTAGTGGAAAGAGAGTTTGGAGGGATAGCATTCTGAAGGAAGGGACTTTTAGAAAGAGGTTTAGGAAAAACAAATCCATGATGGGCCTCTGTTGTCCATCCTTTTTGGTACTAGGAATAGCCTTGAGTAGAAACCTTTCACTTCTTGGCCTGAGGGGACAAGTTCTATGGTTTCATGAGCCAGCAGATCCTGTATAATGTGAGGAATAAGGTATAATTGTTTTTTGGGTGGGAATGGGATGTCCCGTGATCTGGGCTTTTCTTTCCAAGACAGCAAATATCCCTTTTCTACTGTTGCCAGAACCCAGTGATCTGAGGTGATTGTTCTCCAAAGGGGCAGGCAGTGTGAGAGACAGGATAACAGGGGGAAGTGGGCAAGGCAGTCACATATTGTTGGAACTATTTCTGTTCTGAAAGGGCTGTCTGTGGGTAGGCTGAGATGAGGCGGGTCTAGAAGAGGTTTGCCTCCTAGTTCCCTTCCTATGCCTGGAAGGAGAAGGGGTAGCAGTGGGGGGGGGGGGGTTCTTCTGACATAGGTGGTCTTATCTCAGTAGTGTCTGTAGAATTTAGGTATTGGAGATACCAGAAGGTGTTTAATATCTTGTAGCTCCTTGCTCTTCTCCTGAATATTCTTAAACTGTTCAGCAGACTGTTTTCCAAACAGGAGGTTGTGATCTAGTGGGGCATCTAGAATTTTGGATGTGAAATCTTTAGGCAATGGCTGGAGCCTAAGCCATGAACATCTGAAAAGCACAGATGCAGATGCAGCAGATCTAGCAGAGGCCTCTGCTGCATCATAACTGCATCTAAATGAGTGCCTGGCTACCTGGGATGCCAGGGTTAGTTTTGATGCTACTTCTGTCTTGTTGGGAGAGTCAGGTAGGGAGGACAGAAGTGTAGATGCTTGGGGTACCAAGTCCAAGGCAAACAATCATATAGGTTTGGTAGTTAATGGCCCTGAAGGTTAGGGTGGAAGAGGTATACACCTTCTTGCCCAGCATGTCCATATTCTTGCTATCCTTGTCAGTAGGCAGAAGGGACGAGGATGGAATCAGTCTTGTCCAGGGCTACAGCTATCACAGCAGGATCTGCCAAGGGGGGGTTTACAAGAAATTTGTGGTCATCAGGCACCTTGTAGAAATTATCAGGTCTCTCTTTGGAGCAGGGGGCTGAGAATCAGAATTTTTAGATGCTGACACAAATGCATCTAGGTACACAGGTATAAAGTACAGTTTTGTACCTACCATAAATGTAGATGTTCGAGTGTAGACACTGCAGTCATTACACTTGGGTTATCCTGCTGTCAGGCAGTTCCCCAGTCAGCCAGAGTTCCAAAGTCTAGGTCCGGCGTTGGTTGCTGTCGCCTCCTCCCTGACGTCAGTGCACCAGGGGGATATAAGATGCAGCCGACGCCATTTTCTTCAGTTTTTCTTGCCCCAGATGTTAGGTGCCCCCAAATAGGTAGGCCTTTCAAATTGCTAGTAAAATATATAATAGAAAAGCAAACAACCATTTTTAATTACCAGCAAATACTCCCTTTAGGAAATAAGGGTAGAAGACCTAGGTACATACCAGAATGTAAGAGGGGAAGGAGGGAGGGTAACCTGGACTGCAGCAGTCTACACTTGAACATCTACATTTATGGTAGGTACAAAACTGTACTATGTTCATCATGTGACACTGCTGCAGTCATTACACTAGGGTGGAATCCCAAAGCTGAGGTAGGGAGGATGGATCTATAAGGCATTAGGGGTGGCTATAAGTCCCTTCAGCACAGCAGTGGCAAAGCCAGCTCTGGATATGGAATATAAAGGCAAATGGTAATGTTTGGTGAAGGTATGTACAGAACTCCATGTTGCTGCTTCTAAAATATCCTTGGTAGGCACTCCCCAGAGGTAAGCAGTTGAAGTGGCTGTTGCCCTGGTGGAGTGAGATCTAATGCTGCTAGGTACAGGTTTCCCATGGTGTGTATAGCAAAAACGTATACAGTGAGCTATCCACTTTGAAATAGTCTGCTTTGAAATGGCTTTTCCCTGTGCTCCTGCAGCATATGCTACCAATAATGGCTCAGATTTTCTGAAAGCTTTGGTTTTGTCCAAGTAGAAGCGTAACTGTCTGTGAATGTCCAAGGAATGTAGTAGTCTCTCCACTTTGTTCTGTGGTTTTGGATAAAAGGTTGGCAAGTGAATAGTTTGGTTTAGAGCCACACTTGATACTACCTTTGGCATAAACGTAGGGTTAGTTCTTAAGGACACCCTGTCCTGGTGGAAGATGAGGAAAGGTTCCACTGCCATTAGTGCCTGTAATTCTGAAACTCTTCTTGCTGATGTTATTGGCAGTAGCAGAGCAGTCTTCCAAGAGATGTATTTTAATTCTGCTGTGTTAGCTGGCTCAAAAGGAGGTAAAGTTAATTTTTCCAAAACAAAGTTGAGGACCCAAGTTGCTGTAGGTGCTCTATGGGGCGGTCTCATGTTTTTAGCCCCTCTGAGGCACTGTTTGAGCAAAGGATTTGAAAAAATTGGTGGATCCATGTTGTAATGAGCAGAAATGACTGAGGCATGAATCTTGATGGATGAGAAGGAGAGGCCCTTGTCCAGCATCTCAGTTAAGTATTGAAGTATCTGAGGAATGTTTGGGACAAGAGGGTCAAGGCTGTGTGCTTGGTTCCAGGCACAGAATCTTTTCCATTTATCCGAGTAGGCTTTCCTGGTGCTAGGCCTTCTGGCCTCCAGAATGACATCCATAACAGCTTTGGAGGGAGGCAATGCTTGCTTGGTTAAGGAATTTTCCATGCAGCTAGATTTAAGGTCTTTAGCTGGCTGTGAAGTATCTGATTGTTGTGTTGTGTTGTGTCAACAGCTGTGGGATTTGAGGTAAAATCCAGGGTGGTTCTTGTGCTAAGTTCTTTAAGATTGGGTACCAGTGCTGGTGTGGCCAGCCTGGTGCAATCAGGATCATCTTTGGCTCTTCCTGCCTGGCTTTTATGAGTACCTTTGGAAGGAGAGGTAAAGCGTATACTTGTAGTTTTTTCCAGCTGAATGAGAGGGAATCCACTTTCCATGCTTGTGGATGGTAGCTCCTTGTGCAGAATTTCTGTAGTTGGCAGTTCATTGGGGATGCAAACATATCTATGTCTGGTTTCCCCCATTTTTGTGCTATCATTCTGAATATTTGTGGACTCAATTGCCATTCGTGAGGATCCATGATGTTTCTGCTTAGGTTGTCTGCCAGTGTGTTTTTCTCTCCTGGCAGGAATTGTGCCTGCAGATGAACTTGGTAGTTTAAAGCTGTGTTCCACAAGGTCATGGCTTGTCTGCAGAGGGGGTAGGAGTGTGTGCCCCCTTGCTTGTTTATGTACCTCATAACTGTGGTGTTGTCTGTCTTTAGTAGTAGTCCTGGATGTAGCAGGTCCTTGAAAGCTATAATTGCATTTTGTACAGCTAGCATCTCTTTTTGATTGATGTGGAGATGTCTGTGTTCTGCGGGCCACTCGCCCTGAATACATTTTCCTGCCATGTGTGCTCCCCTGGCGTAATCCAATGCATCTGTTGTCAGTGTCTGCCTGGCTGTGGGTTGAGTAAAAGGCTGTCCCTTGTTGAGGTGACAAGCTTGAGCCCACCATTGAAACTCCTGTTGAAGGGAAGGAATTAGTGGTATAACTGTTTCCAAATTTTGACAGTGTTGAGACCATACACTCTTTAGGTACCATTGTAGTTTCCTCATATGCAGTCTGGCATATGGAATTAGTAGTATGCAAGATGCCATGTAGCCCAAGGCCTGCAGAAGTTTTCTTGCAGGGAGTTGGGTCTTTGTTGCCATTAAATGAAAATATTGAGTCAGTTGTCCTTGCTTGTCTGGTGAGAGAAAAGCAATCTGGGCCGTTGTGTTTAAGCTGGCACCCAGGAATATTATCTGTTGTGCGGGCACTAGTTTTGATTTCTTTTCGTTTACTGTGTACCCCAGGCAACTTAACTTTTTTACGTACGCCAGATGCTTTAGAAGAATGTCCTTGCTCTCTGCTTGGATTAGGCAGTCATCCAGGTATGGGTAAATTTGAATTTCTTTTTGCCTGCAAAATGCAATTACTGGTGCCAGGCACTTTGTGAAGACCCTGGGCACAGTAGATAAGCCAAAGGGCAGTGCAGAGAATTGATAGTGCATTGAACCTGCTAGAAATCTGAGGTATCTTCTGCATTTTTGTCTGATAGGGACATGTAGGTATGCCTCTTTGAGGTCCAAAGTCACGAGCCAAGCTTTCTTGCCCAGCATGGGAAGAAGCTGCTGTAGTGTCAACATTTTGAATTTTGGAACCTCCAGGTAAGTGCTCAGAGAAGAAAGGTCCAGAATGGGTCTCCAGGCTTTGTCCTTTCTGGGAACCAGAAAGAGTCTTGAGTAAAATCCTTGTCCTTGCTCTTGTGGTGGTACCTTTTGAATAGCTCTCATGTCCATGAGTGTGGTAATTTGTTTTTGAGCCTCTGCCCATTGATTTGGTGGCAGATTTGGCATTCCTTTTACCCTTGGAAGAGTGTGGAAGTGGAACCTGTAACCTTGAGATATGATGTTGAGAACCCATTTGTCTTTGATGATGCAATGCCAACTGTGATAGAAAAGAGCCAGTTTTCCTCCTAAGGGAGCTGCCAAGAGAGAGCTGTTTGGCAGCTGTAGTGGGAAGTCATTGAGACTGTTTTTTATAAGGTTGATGCCTGTCTTCCCCTTCTTTCTGGCCTGGTGTACCCCATTGTCGAGGTCTGTAAGGGCCTTGTGTCTCACCTCTACCTCTTGGACATCTATATCTGCCCCTTTGAGGTCTGTCTGTGATTGGAAAGGACCAATTTTTTGTTGGCCAATTTCTGCTAAAACGAGGAGGTTGAACCTGTAAGAAATCTTTGACTGTTTGCATAGATTTTGCCTTATCCTCCATCTTTTTTTAATACCTCCTCTGCCTTAACTCCAAACAACACATCCCGCTGCAAAGGTGCATCCAGTAATTTGGCTTTAACATGGTCTGGTAGCGTATGTTCTTTTAACCAAGCATGCCTTCTAATGACAGAGCCTGAAACTGCTGCTCTACAGGCGGCCTCTAAGGAATCAAAACCACATTGCAAAGTATGTTTTCCCACTTGTTCAGCTGCATGCAATAAATCCGGCATTTCTTTCAAATTAGGAGGATCTGAATCTGGAAGCATCTTTTGTTTCAACTGAGACATTAAAAATTGCTGATATTTTAGCACGTGAAACTGGCAATTCAAGGCTCTCATGGCCAAAGTTGTAGATGTATAAACTTTCTTGCCCTATCTGTCTAGTGCTCTGGAATCTCTGTCAGAGGGGACTGGGTTTTTAGCTGATGAGGCCTTAATCCCATTGGGTCCCTGAGAAATAGTTTCAGGGTCAGCAACAGGGCTTTTGTATAGAAATTTGTGAGAGTCAGGGACTCTGTAATATCTATCTGGCTTAACTGGGGCTGGTGGTAAGGAGTCAGGGTTTAAGCTGGATTCAGTATATACATCATCCACAATATCTAACACTGGCAGAATAGCAAGGGGTCTGTGCTGAGGCAATAAGAGGAAGTCTCTGAGCCTTTTCTTGGATTCTGAATAATTCTGGCCTTCCCAGTGGAAATGCTCCCTCATGGTATGTAAGGTCTCCCCAAAGGAGTAGTCCTCAGGCGGAGAGGCTTATGGAATGGATTCCTCAGCATCCAAATCCTCATAAGGGGGTAAGGAATACCCTAGGTCTGAGGAGGAGTCAGAGGAAATGGACACCTGGTCTGAAGATTCATAGTTTGCATCTTGTCTGGGCCTTTTATCTGGAGGGGATTGGGACCCTTTGATCAGGGTGATTAGGTCTTCGGCCATTTTTAGCATTTGTTTCTTAGGCATGGAAGCCTGCCCTGGAGATTGCTGTAGTGCTGTAGTGCAAGGATGTAGCTAGCAAGTTAGGCTGGTGCCAGGCAAGCAAGTGTGATAGCTCCAAAATGAAAAAAGCCAGCACCCTGGAAAGTCAAATAAATAAGTTTATTAAACTTAGCAACTACTAGACCGGTTTCAGCACAAGGCTTTCCTCAGTAGTACATTAAGATAATTGGGTTAAAGTCTTATATAGATTCAACTGGTAAGATTCATGACATCATTTCCTGTAATTTTTAGAACAAAAAGATGTTATAATAAGTAGTCACAAATGGTACAATATAAAGCTAATATGCATCTATGCCACGGTTGTGTATACACATAATGAATATATATAGCATAAAAATGCAAATTCAGATAGTAATGTGGAAAAACACAAAAATAAAGAATTAAAAATTAAAAATAAAAATGAACCTGATAATGGAATTGTTACAAAGAAAAGGTGAATAAACAAAGTGCAATAAGATACCAAAAAATAATTATTACTTACTGCAAAATCATAATTTATCATTTAGTCCTGGGGAAAAAAGTCCCCCAAGTTTGATGATCCACCTCCTCTCTTTTTTGTTGAGAATGTCATGCCACCCCACTTTGAAAGTACGGTCACCAATAATCCGATCAATGATGGTGAATGAAAATTTGGCAGTGGAATGTTTGATTGTGTGTTTATTAAGTGCATTGGTTATTCTCTGGTTTCTAATGTCCCCCAAATGTTCCGAAATTCTAATGCGAAACTGCCTTGATGTTTGGCCAATGTAGAAGGCCTGACAAGTGCAAGTGGCTAAATAGACTATCCAGTCTGAGCTGCAATATAAGACTTTAACCCAATTATCTTAATGTACTACTGAGGAAAGCCTTGTGCTGAAACCGGTCTAGTAGTTGCTAAGTTTAATAAACTTATTTATTTGACTTTCCAGGATGCTGGCTTTTTTCATTCTGGAGATTGCTGTGTCTGTTTTTTCACTTTTAAGGAAGGCTTAGACTTAACAGAGGGTTTAATGGTTGACTGGGTAGGTCTGAAAACACCCTCTGAAGCTGTGGATTGTTCAGCTACTTCGGTTCCCTCTGTAGGATTAAGTTCGGTAATCTGAATAGCAAGAGCGTCCAAAGGCCCAGCCAGCACCACGTGGGAGTCGGAGGCGGTCTGTGGTTCTATAGAAGCAGTCGTCAGAGGCTGCGTAGGCTCCTCGCTGAAAACCGGAGAAGAGGCCTCGTCGTCAGTCTTGGGCCTCGGATGCCTGTCCTTGTCCTTGCACTTTTTATGAATTCCGGTCATCGGAAGTTCCGACAGCATGGTGTAATTAAATTTTCTGCCAAAATAATGTCGGGCAAAATCAAACCGACGTTTAATAGTGCGCTTGTTAAACCTAGCACAAAACCAACAACCAGTGACGTCGTGGTCTGGGCCTAGGCATGGAATACAGTGGAAGTGGAAATCCTTATGAGGTATTTGCTTCCCACAAGAAATACAATTATTAACTTTTACTGACATCGGTCTGAGGCAAGAAAAAGTTTCCCCAACGGGGTACTTAGCTTTTTAGAAGACTTCGGTTCTGGATTTGGAATGAAAATCTCAGGAGTTGGCTGACTGGCACTGGTGAACTGCTTTGGGCACTGCGCGGCAAAAAAGACTGAAGAAAATGGCATTGGCTGCATCTTATATCCCCCTGGTGCACTGAAGTCAGGGAAGAAGTGACAGCAACTGACGCCGGACCAAGACTTTGGAACTCAGGCTGACTGGGGAACCACCTGACGGCAGGATAACCCAAGTGTAATGACTGCAGTAGTGTCACACGATGAACATCTGGGGGGATGGCAGATGGTGAAGAAGATTCCACCTGCAGCAGCTCAAAATATCTTTTTTGAGTTTCAGTCATTTGTGAAGTATCCCATTTAAAATATTCTTTTATTTTAGTAATGGTCTCCCCAAAAGTGATGTTTTTGCGGGGATAGTTCCCCTCTATGGATTCCTCATCTGGGGAATAGTATTCCAGAGGGGAAGCCATTTGTGATGAGTATGTAATAGACTCATCTGATGAAGAAGAAAAAAATTCATTTTTCCTGAGAAATGGGAGGGAGAATTGAAGTAGCTGAGGCAGGTCTTGGGCTAAGCACTGGGATAGTGGGAGGGGAGGACGTCAAGGTATCTAAGTGCCATGAAGGTCTGCATCAAAGACTGTGTAAAGGATTGCCAGTCATGTTGTCCCTCAGGAGAGGGAGATAAATGTTTGCTTTGTTTCTTTTTAAAGAGGTAGCTTTGGGAGACAGAGAAGGCCTAGTTTCTGGGCCCTGTGCTAAAAAAAGAGGACTCTGATTCCCCCATTCCAGACGGGCATCTGCTGGAGCCTGGTTCCCCCTCAACTTTGGTAGAAACTGACGTCTGTGTAACTTCTGCGGGCATGCTAGCTGGTACTTCAGAAGCACCTTCCTCAAGGGGAGCCACTAAAGTAGATGGCTCTAGCAGACGTCCCTCAACCCCTATTTTGGTAGTTGGCAGGGCAACCGACGATGGAGGGGCAGAGGTAGTAGACCATGAATGTTTGGCCTTTTTTCTTGGTGGTTCCACCTGGGCAGCCCACTCTGGATCCATCCTAAGGGCTAACTTTTTAAGCCTCTGATTTTCCAAATATAGATTAAGGGCTGCCAGATGGCTTCTAAGCATTTTAGGGATGAAAGATTAGCAAATGGTGCAGGAAATATGGTCATGTTCCCGGCCTAAACAGAATATGCAATGGTCATGGGCGTCCTTAAGTGGAATTTGACATCCACATCAGCATTTACCCTTCTTAGCTGATATCGGCTAACAATGAACAAGCAAACAAACTATGCTATAGCGATAATAAATTTAAGAATTCCCCAGTGGGGTACTTAGCTTTAGACATCTTGATAAGCAGAGGAGCGATGTGATCAATCTGACATTCGACTGCGGCAGAAAATTTCTGAGGTCTGTGCATGAAGATGTCACATTTAAAGCTCCTACGTTTATGGCCCTATGTGTGACATCCCACGCACCAACAGCAACCAGGCATAAGCTTTTGTAAAGGAGCCGACGTTTGGGTCACGTGAGGTGGAGAATCCCACAGTAAGAATACTGCAACGTGGGAACAGAAGGACATCTCTGGAGTATATTGCACTAATGGAATTACCTGACAGTGTGCTTTGCAAAGGTTTATTATATTTGTCATAGTAAAAGTTAATACAGTGAGCCAGTCACCTAGAAACAGCTTACAGACTGGCAGGCCTTCTTTCCTTTTTATAATAATACAAAAGATGATCTATCTTTTGAAAATCATTTGTTCTTCTTATATATTACTGGAGTTGTCTGTATGTATGTAAAAATGACACCTGTCATTCCAGGAGTTTAAATAAAAGACTGTCAGTTGTCTGTTTCTGCCAGGCAGGAGCAGTTAGTGTCAGGCTGTCTATGTACTGCCTTGTTTTGATTTGAGAAGAACTTTCTGAATTAAAGGAGAAGGAATGAAGCATAGATTACGCTTACAGAAAAGCATCCAGCTTCCTAACTTTCATGAGAAACACAAGGGAGCAGGAGGCTTTTAATTGCTTGTTGTAGTGAGGGAGTAATGAATAGATCCATTTCTGGAAAAAAAAAAAACATCTATGTTATTCACAGAAAATAATTTTATTTAATTTCTAGTCATCAGAGTTAACTTCCTGCTTAGACCATTTGGTAACTTGTTTTATAAACCTGGAGTATGAGTTATTAGTAGTTTACAAAAAGGTTGCAGGGCTCCTTCAGAAATCTGGGCTGCATCTTTGTAAAGCTGAAACGACTTGGTTCCTCCTTGTTTGTTTATCTACCCATTACTATACCTAAAGTGATCTGGCTAAAAGTTGCCCTGCAAAGATGCCAGGGCCTGTAAAGTGCATTTATCTCCTTCAAGTTGATGTGAAGCAGTTTCTCCTGTTGATATGAACAACTTTAAAACAGACAAACTGAAATGCTGAATTTGACTTCAGACATGTAATCCAAAGAAATTGTGGTCAGAATTTGCACTTTGGTTGATGGAAGTAACATCTTTCATACGGATATGGTCAGTCCACCATAGGAATTCCCTCTTTACATCCTGTAGGATAGGAATCTGCATATCCACTGAATCTGTAGACAATTTTCAAAAGTTTATGATGTTACTTTGTTGTTCTTAAACAAAATCTTACCTGAGACACTAGGAGACCACAAGAAGACAAGTATCCACCGACTTGTAGGTGAGAGAATTTTACCAGGACTGAATACATCTCTAAGTTGGAATGCCTTTTGTTAGTATCCAGCTTTAATGCCAATAGAAAAGTTGCTGACACTGGGAGAGAGTCAGAGATAATTTCTTGTAGTTTTTTTTATACCACCTGGAACAATGCAACATTGCGACTGATGTGCAGTGATAATTCCTCTACTTTGCCACACTTAGAAAATTACCCTTATAGGGAAAACAGTTAAGGTTTGCATTCTGATGTGTGCAAACACAGAACACATACATTTCATAAATACTTTGGGATCTGAAAACTGAAAGTAATGATGATGAGATATTTAGCATCTGATATATTTTTTCTGATAACATACAAATGGAAAGCAAAGGCATGCATCTCCCATATCCAGAGTAATTCTGTAACAGTTGTGTTCTATGAAAAGTAGACTCTGCAGGGACATCTTCCTAAATGATTTTTGCAGTTATGGACTTCTTCAGGATTGATATGTCCAGAACTGACTTTCCTGTGCTGTCCTTTTTGGAACCAGAAATAGTCTGCAGCAAAAGCTTTCATCTCTTTGACTGAAAGAATCCATATGAATTGCTTTGAGTTTTAGAATATGACCAGTTAGTGAAATGACTTGACGAGATGAGGTTTGAAGGCCTAGCTGCCCTCTGTGGATTCTGAATAACTTCTGTGGTATAACCTTACTGAACTGCTTGGAACACTATTGTGTACATATGGTCACCGGGTGCCATGCAGAAAGGTGACTCTCAAACTTGCATCCTAAGTGCAAAAACAGCTAAAATGGATAAAAGCAAAGTACAACGATAATTTCAGATCTCTGGTTGTACTGCTTGTTCCAGATGAACCCAAGTTTTGTAGTTTGACTGCCTTCCACTGTATTGCTTCTGTTGGCAGAAAGTACAGTTTTGTACCTACCATAAATGTAGATGTCCGATAGGCATGCATCTGCAGTCCTTACAAATGGGTTGTCCTGTCGTCAGGCAGCCCTTGATCGGATTCCAAAGTCTGGGTCTGGCCTCGGCTGGTGTCGCACTTCACCCGACGTCATAGCTGCAGTTCTTCGGGTATAAAGGCATCAGCCGACGCCATTTTCCTCAGTGTTTCTTACCCCAGATGCCAGGTGCCCTCTAGGAAGGCTAAATTTGGATAAATGCAAATGGTTCCAAATAGTAGAGAGCAAACAAAAAATAAGCATGTATGTACATATATACAAACAAATACACCATAATAGATTCCCCCAGCTAGCTACAAGATGGGCAAATACCCTAGGAGTACCACAGAGGGAAGGAGGGTGGGTAATCCTGACTGCAGATGCATGCCTATCGGACATCTACATTTATGGTAGGTACAAAACTGTACTATGTCCTTCAAGGATGCATCTGCAGTCCTTACAAATGGGTAGAATACCATAGCCAAACTTGGGGAGGAGGAGAAATAAGATTATGGTATAGTTAAGATCCCTTGCAAAACAGCAGTGGCAAAACCTGCTCGGGATCTGGAGTATAAAGGTAAATTATAATGCTTGGCAAATGTATGCATGGAGCTCCAAGTAGCAGCCTCTAAAATGTCTTTGGTAGCCACTCCTCGTAAAAAAGCTGTGGTAGTGGCTGTAGCCCTTGTAGAATGAGGCCTGATGTTTTCTGGAGTTTTCTTCCCATGGTAGGAGTAACAAAATCTAATGCAATTTCCTATCCACTTAGAGATTGTCTGTTTTGAAATTGCTTTTCCTTCCATTCCTGTTGCATATGCTACCAGTAGCTGGTCAGTTTTCTATTGCTCTTGGTCCTGTCCAGGTAGTAACGTAATTGTCTATGTACATCCAAGGTATGCAACAGTCTTTCTCCCTGTTCTGTGGGTTGGGGAAGAATGTAGGTAGGTGGATAGCTTGATTTAAAGATACCCTGGAGACCACCTTTGGCATAAAAGTAGGATTAGTTCTCATGGACACTCTATCTTGATGGAAGATCAGGAAGGGCTGTACTGCCATTAATGCCTGTAGCTCAGATACCCTTCTTGCTGAAGTGATTGCAAGCAGGAAAGCAGTTTTCCATGATAAGTACTGTAATTCTGCTGTTGCTGCTGGCTCGAAAGGAGGGAGTGTCAACTTTTCTAGCACAAAGTTCAAGTCCCATGCTGGCAATGGTGGCTTCCTAGGTGGCTTTACATTTTTAATCCCTCTCAGAAACTGCCTGAGCAGAGGATGTGAGAAGACTGGAGGATCCAAGTTGTATTCTGCTGAAATAGCTGATGCATGAATCTTAATGGAAGAATAGGACAGGCCGTTGTGGAAGAGTTCTGCCAAGTATTCCAGGATGTTAGCTATGTTTACCAGTGACACATTCTCTCCTTTTGCAGTACTTCAAATGAGATATCTTTTCCATTTTGCTGAATAATTTTTTCTTGTTGAGGGTCTGCGAGCCTCCAAGATAATGTCTTTAACCCTTTGAGATAAATCTGGGTTATTTGGTCTTATGCAATGTTCCAGGCAGCCAGCTGCAGTGTTCTCAGGTTTGGATGCAGGGTTTTGAAGTTGCTCTGTGTTAACAGCAAGGGAACTAGGGGCAGAGGCCATATTTGTTCCCGAGACATACTCCTCAGTAATGGGTACCAATGTTGCCTTGGCCAGTCTGGAGCTATCAGGATGATCCTTGGACGGTCTTCTTTGATCTTCAATAGCACCTTCTCCATCAAGGGAAGAGTTGGGAATGCATATGCAGTCATGCGTTTCCAACTGAAAGATAGGCAGTCCACGTTTCAAGCAAGTGGGTGGTGCGTCCTTGTGCAGAATTTTTCAGTTGGTGATTGTGTGGGGATGCAAATAAGTCTAGTTCTGGTAGTCCCCATTGCCGTGTAGTGGTTTTGAAGATGTCCGGATGCAGCATCCATTCGTGGGCATCCATGGTAGTTCTGCTTAGGATGTCTGCTAGTATATTTTCTTTTCCTGGCACAAAATTGCTTGTAGCTGAATGTTGAAGCTCAGTGCCACATTCAGAGGTCCATTGCCATCCGGCATAGAGGGTATGAATGTGTGCCTCCCTGTTTGTTGATGTACCACATAACTTTGGTGTTGTCCGTCCTTATCAGCAGTTGACCCTGTCGAAGAAATGGTCTGAATGCCTGAATTGCCAGTTTTACTGCCAGCATTTCCTTTTGATTTATGTGTAGGTGCAGCTGGTCTTGAGTCCATAAGCCTTGTATGCACTTGTCCAGCATGTGTGCCCCCCAACCGAGGTCTGAGGCGTCTGTTGTGATGGTCTGGCTTGGTTGAGTGCTGTGGAAGGGCAGTCCCTTGTTTGATTGACAGGCCTGAGCCCACCCTTGTTTGATTGACAGGCCTGAGCCCACCATTGGAATTCTTGTTTCAGGCATGGAATTATTGGAATTTGGGTTTCTAGGCTGTGCTTGTGCTGAGACCATAAATTCCTTAGATACCACTGTAACTTTCTCATATGTAGTCTGGCATGTGGAATCAATATTATGCAGGATGCCATGTAACCGAGAGCTTGCAGGACTTTTCTTGCTGTTAGCTGGTTCTGCTTTGTTAATGCCATGAAGTAGAAAGGGAGTTGCTCCTGTTTTTCTACTGTCAGGAATGCCATTTGTTTTGATGTGTCCAGATCTGCACCCAAGAAGGTTATCCTTTGGGATGGTATCAGCCTTGACTTTTTTATATTGACTGTGTATCCCAGGGCTTGTAGTAGATGAATGAATGACCCTTTCCAAATCTTTTGTTAATTTGTTTTTGTTGTCCGCTTGTAACAGGCAGTCGTCCAGGTAAGGGTAAATTTGAATTCCCTGAAGCCTGCAATGAGCAATTACTGATGCCAGGCATTTCGTGAATACTCTGGGCGCAGTAGATAAGCCAAAGGGCAATGCTGAGAATTGATAATGCTCTGATCCTGCAAGAAATCTGAGGTATCTTCTGCAATTTGGTTGTATGGGGACGTGCAGGTATGCCTCCTTGAGATCTAGAGTTACCAGCCAAGACTCCTTGCCCAGCATGGGAAGAAGCTGCTGTAGGGTCAGCATTTTGAATTTTGGAACAATGAGGTATGTGTTTAAAGCGGACAGGTCGAGAATAGGTCTCCATTGGTTTTCTTTTCTTGGTACCAGGAAGAGTCTGGAGTAAAATCCTTGCCCTTGTTCCATAGATGGTACCCTTTCTACAGCTCTCATCCTTAGTAAGTGAGTTATTTGTTCTAGAGCTTCTGTCTTCTGATTTGGAGGTAGGTTTGGCATTCCTCTCTTCCTTGGTAGAGTATGGAAGTGAAACCTGTAACCTTGGTCTATTGTCTGCAAAATCCATTTGTCTCCTGTGATGTAATGCCAGTTTACTGAAAATAAGGCTAGCTTCCGCCTAAGGGTGCCTCTAGTTGTTCCCTGGTAGGCGGTGCCAGAGCCAAGTCACTGCGATTGTCCTGTGGAAGTGGTGGTGGCTGGATCTGTGGCTGTACCTCGCTGGTTGTTAGCCTGCCACTGCCGTCCCCTGTAGGCACCTCTGGATTGACCCCTGCCTCTTGAGCGCCTATTCCTGCCTCTCAGAGCTCTGGAGGTGTCTGGAAAGGACCAATTCTTGGAAGGCCAGTTCCTGCTAAACCTTGGAGGCTGGACCTGCAAGAAATCCTTGACTGTCTGGACAGATTTTGCTTTCTCTTCCACCTTCTTCAGCACCTGCTGTGCAGGGGAGCCAAACAAATTGAGCTTATCCATGGGAGCATCTAGGAGCTTTGATTTAACATGGTCTGGTAAGGACTGCTCTTTTAACCATGCATGTCTTCTGATCACTGTGCCAGTCATGGCTGATCTAAAGGAAGCCTCCAGTGCATCATAGCCACATTTTAAGGAATGATTACTGACCTGCTGAATGTTATGTACCATTTCCTGTACAGATTTTTTGTCTAATGGTTCATCCGAGGACAGTTTTTTAGTTAATTGATCTAACATAAATTCCTGATACTGAATCATGTGGAATTGACAGTTCAAGGCCCTAGCTGAAAGAGTAGCAGAAGTGTAAACTTTTTTACCCCATCTCTCTAAGGCCCTAGATTCCCTTTCAGAGGGGAGGGGGTTTTTAGTAGAAGTAGCTGCTACAGCCTTGGGTCCCTGGGAGATAGTTTCGGGATCTGCAAAAGGGGCCTTATACAAATGATAATGTGTGTCCGGAACCCTGTAGTACCTATCGGGCTTAGCAGGGGCCAGAGGAAGAGAATCAGGAGCAGTACAAGCATCATTAAAAGCATCATTCACAACAGTAAGGACTGGAGGAATGGCTAAAGGCCTATGCTGTGGCAAATGCAAAAAGGTTCTAAGCCTTTTCCTAGAGTCTGAAAAATCCTGGCCCTGCCATTGAAATTGTTCCCTCATAGCATGCAAGGTTTCCCCAAAAGAAAATTCCTCAGGCAGAGAGGCAGAAGGAATGGACTCTTCTGCATCAGAGTCCTCATAAGGAGAAAAGGGGCCCTCTGGAGGGTTTGAATTATCTGATTCATCAGAGGAGCCATCTGAAGAAACTGGCTCAGGGGGCTCTTCTCTAGTCCTCTTCTCTGGAGGTGGGTGAGAGGCCCTGTCTGGATGAGGTTGGGATCCCCGGATCAAAGAAATGAGATCCTCTGCTAGACTAAGCATTTGTGAACTAGAGCTAGGCCTGTGAGAGGGGGTCTTAGCAGGCACACATTTTGTAGTTTTGCTGCTTTAGCCCTGGCAAAGGCCTTAATCGACATGGATGCAGGAGGCCTAGCAGCTCCACGTGCAGGGGTAGAAATATCCAAAGGGATAGTATCAGATAAATCCTGTGAACCTGCAAGAGCAGGTGGGATTTCGGTAGCAGATTCAGCCAGGCTGGATGAGGCCTCGGTAAGTGGCAAGGTTTCGGCCGAAGGAAGAACCGTGGACTCGGTTTCAGCCGAAACCGAGACACTCGCGGTTGGCTTAACCGCGGTTTCGGCCGAAACCGCGGACCACGAGTGTCGGTCCTTTTCCTTGCGCTTTTTAGAAATTTGCATAGTCGGAGGATCCGACGGCATAATGTAAGCAAAATCAGAGCCGAAAAACTCTTCAGCAAATTCCGACCGACGTCTAAGCGTCCGTCGGTTGAAAGAAGCACAGGCTAGACAAGCTGCTACATCGTGGTCTGGGCCTAAGCAAGGTAAGCAGTAAGAGTGGAAATCTTTATGAGGTATTTGTTTCCCACAAGTTAAACAGTTATTCACTTTTTCTGACATCGGCTGAGGCAAGAAAGAGTCCCCAACGGGGTACTTAGCTTTTTAGAAGTCTTCGGTACTTGTAGTAGTAATCTCTGGTTCTGACCGACCGGCACTTGCGAACAGCTTCTGCTTCGGGCGCCACGCGGCAAGAAAGACTGAGGAAAATGGCGTCGGCTGATGCCTTTATACCCGAAGAACTGCAGCTATGACGTCGGGTGAAGTGCGACACCAGCCGAGGCCAGACCCAGACTTTGGAATCCGGCCGACCGAAGGGCTGCCTGACGACAGGACAACCCATTTGTAAGGACTGCAGATGCATCCTTGAAGGACATCTGGTGTAAAATAATTATTTTTCTATAGAAGCAGTTATTACCTATACTGAAAGTTTTTTTTGAAACTGAGATCTAGGAGGTACACACATTTGTTTTACATAAAGGCAATGTTTGCCTTTTTTCCTAAGACAGTAATAATATCATCTGCTGGCTGATCAAAAAAAAGTTTGATTTAATGGAGGATTTAGATGTTTTGAACAATGTAGCAATGTACAAAATAAACAGTCAAATATTTCCCATAACATTCCAGTAATTATATTAAATAGCAGAAATAGCTAAATGATTAAATAGTAAGAGAGAACATGTACACAGTGTAAATACTATTTTGTTTTATATGAATGTAGCAAACACAATATGTACTACAGGTTCATAGGTAGGTACTAGGCTATTGGCCCTAGGGCCTACGCAAGCCTGGCCAAAAAGGTACCCTGGCTTTCCCACAAAAGAAAATTATTTTCCTGGGCCCCTGTCAAGCAGAACCACAGAAGTGATCCCCGGGGTGAATTTCTTATTAGTCATCCAATCATCAAGGTTTTTCTTCAAGAGTGCTAATGAGGAGCTCTGTTTGACATAGATAGGTAGCCTGTTCCAGAGTATGGGAAGTCTCTGGGACAGGAATCTATCCCTCCAGCATGTTCTGTTTGTTGCAATGACAAGGTTTAGGTCCCTAGAGCATGTAGCTCGGAGGTATTGGGAATTCTTTAAGTGGAGCATGTCCAACAGCTCTGGGTTTGACATAGCTTTGCATGTTAGGCAGAGATCCCCTCTGAGTAGGCGATATGCGACAGAGTAAAGCTGGAGTTTTTTGAGTCGGTCTGCGTAGGCATCTGTTTGAGGCCAGTAATCCTCTTTGTGAGGTATTTCTGTGGCCTTTCCAGTTGTTGTAGATGTCTTGTGAGGTACATACCAAAAGGGGCGCTGTATTCTATAATGGGCCTAATGAGTGATGAGTAGAGGGGAACAACGACCTCTTTTTTTCTGGATGAGAAACCTTTTGTGATGAGGTGTGCCACATAGAAGAATTTCCTTACCATTGTAGCAATGTGATTATCAAAGGAGAGACTACTGCCCACCTGTGTCCCAAGGTCTCTTATCCCACTTTCAGTGTTAAGTAGACCACCGCCTATGTGGTAGTTCATGGATAGCACTTTTTGGCATTGAGCTTGAGACCATGGCTTTGACACCAGGAATCTGTCTCAGTGAGGCCCTTTTGTAGGATGTCCACATCATTGGGAGTTTCAGTTATGGCTCCTAGTTTGCTGTCATCTGCGAATTTAGTTAGCCAAAGACCTTCTGTGTTAGCCTGTACTTCAGAGAAGTAGATACCAAACAGGAGAGGACCCAGGACTGAACCCTGTGGTACTCCACCTGTCACTGCTCTGAAGTCTGATTTGGAGTCTGCTACTTTCACAGTGTGGGTTCTGTCAGTAAGCCAGTTGGCAACCCATCTTGTGACATAGGGATTTATACCTAGTATAGTGAATTTATCTATAATTCCAGAGTGGGGTATGGTGTCAAACACCTTGGCGAGATCTAGATAGGCTGTGTGAACCACCTTACCCTCATCTATGGCTTTGGTGACTGCTTCAAAGAAGTCTATCAGGTTTAGGAGACATTATCTGCCTTTTACAAACCCGAACTGTGTGGGGTCCAGAGTTTGGAGATATCCAATGTCTTTGTTTATGAGTTCCATGATGACATGTTCCATGTTCTTGCAGACCAGGCTCGTCAGGCTAATGGGGCGGTAGTTCCCGGGGTCTGTTGTGGCCCCCCCTTTGTGGAGTGGGATAACTGTCGCAGTGCACTATTCAATGGGCACAAAGCCTGAGGTGAGGCTATGACATTCTGTAGTTCATGTAGAAGGCAGCCTGTGATGTTGTCTGGTCCTCCAATGGATGCTGTGTTCTTGGCTTTGGAGAGTGAGGTTTTTACCTGTGCAGCCGTGATTACAGGAACTTTGCATTCTTCTGGTATAAAGATGGGCCCTTTAGGGGGGGTGAGAGGGGGGTAAAGTTAGCACTGAACCTATCTGCCAGGATGTTGGCAATATCGGTTGGTTCTGTGTATTTAGAACCATTGTGCTGTAACTCAGTGCAGATCTGACTGTTGTCATTGAGATTCTTCACATAGCTATAGAATGCTTTGTGGTTGTCTTTAGAACCAGTGGCGATTTTGTTTTCATAACAAGCTTTGGAGGATTTTATGAGGGATCTCAGCTTCTTACTGAGGCTGAGGCTGACCAGGGAGTTCCTCCAATCATGGGATTTTACTCTTTTTTGCAACAGTTTCTTTCTTCTGTTGTCGAGTTTGTTTATGGCAGAAGACCACCAGATTGGATTCCTTTTTCTGGAGGATAGTATCTTGGTTCTGTTAGGGATAGCATAATCCATGCACTCGTGTAAGTGCTTATAAAGTGCATTTGTGTAGGATTCAGCAGTCGTACCTCCATTGTCCATCTGCATGGGTGTCATGAAGTTTGCCACTTCTGTCTTAAGAAGCGTGAAGTTGGCTTTGGAGACATTTTTTACAGTTGTTTTCCTAATGGCAGGTGGGGGTGGGATGTTCATAGGTTTATACTAGGCTATCTGCCCTAAGGCATTTATAAGCCTAGCCCAAAGTTTTGTGGCTTACGCCACCCCTTATATGAAAAAATACTGTGCCCATTAGTTTGTTGTGCCTCTGTCCAGCAGTGACACAGAGATGATTCCCGGGGTAAAATGTGGATGTCTAGGGTGATTAGCTTGTGGTCGGATCTGACCAATGAGGAGCTGACCTCTGGTGTGGAACACCGGTCACCCATGTTGGTGATGACCAGGTCTAGGATATTGCTGCCCTGGTGGGGGTGTGGATAAGTTGATCCAAGGATTTGGAATTGATGAATTCCAGAAAACGTTGGGCAAAAGAGTTGGTACACAAGTAGTTTTCCCAGTTAATGGTGGGGTAGTTGAAATCACCCATTATTAGTGTGTTGGGTTGTACCTTAATATTTTTCAGTGTATCATGAAAAGAGGAGTGGGAATCCTGGGGCATGGTGGGGGGTCTGTAGCAAACTACAATCTGGATTGCAGTTTTGCCCAGAGTTAGTTGAACTTGGATAATCTCGGATGCATTATGCTGAGCAACTAGCTTGGAGGTGTGGATATCTTTAATGAATATTGACACGCCTCCACCTTTAGTGTTTTGGTCTGGGTTTGGTGGCTGAAAGGTGTGGTATGAATTATAGCCTGGTAATGCAGGGGTGCTCTCTGGAGCTTTGAACCAGGTCTCTGTTGCTGCACAGATGTCGATGTTCTCCATTTTAAGGAGTGCCTCGAGTGAGTGCATTTTGAGGTTTAGACTTCTAGCATTGAGTAGCATTACCCTCAGATTTTGCTTGCTTGTACCGGTTATGGTGGTGAATTTGTCATTTGAACCTTGCCTAAAAAAGGCACTATAGGGGTAGCAAGAGCCTTTGCCAGTATCCAGAATCCTAAGGGTGATAGGTGCAGGCCATGTCTGGCAAAGCAGCGTGGTCTGTTGATCCTGTCATCCTAGGCAGACAGATACTGGATTCCCTTAGAATGACACCAGAAGCTTAGCCAATTGCTGAAGTCAATCATTTTGTCCTTGTACTGTGGTATCATTCTGGGTGATGGCAGGATGCTACTCAGGGCTAGGGTCATACCTGCCTGGGCTACAAGATCGGAAAGCTCCTCCATGTCTCTTTTCATGTAGTCCAGAGAGGTACGGTCTCAGGTCATTCACACCAACATGGACAATGACAGACTCATATTTGTACTTGTTGTGGAGTGACCTGAGTGCGTGCATTATGTAGTGGATCTTGGCACCCGACAGGCAGCTGACAGTAACTTTCTCCTTTCTCTCTCATATCCAGCAGCTATTGAATAGCTGGTGGATATGAGATGTTTATGCTGATCACAGCTGATAACAATATTTTAAGAACAGAAGCCTTGAATTAACATCCACATTGTCAGACGATATTCTAAGGCAGGCTCACCTTCTCAAGACAGCTGCTGATGTAATACCCCTTAAGGAGGCACATGCAGCATCATCCATACATTTTAAAGTGAGACTCCAATTTAATTTGCTACAGCCAGTAAACTCGCTATTCTGCTAGTAATAGAACTACTAGGATTTTCATAGGATTCCTAAGAGTTCAAGTCAATTTAGTCTCATGACCATCAACATGTTCGACATGCCCTCTCTCTGGCTGATCCTCCTTTCTTAAACAGGGTTAGATCAGTTAGTTCCAGTATAAATGTGGGGTATCGATCCAGTTATCTAGGTTCTACTTGAAGGATAATAATTTATCACACTGCTTAGTCTGCAGGGGTAGATTATTCCAGAGATGGGGAGCCACTTCTCTCCTGTGTTCTGTATACCTGCTGGTAAAGATTGATGTCCATGCATCTGGTGTTTGATACACTATTAGACTTGTGAAGACATAGAAGATGAGAGACAACAGGGTACTTAATGGTGTGGTAGACAAGGCACAAATCACCCCTAAAGAGTCTATAAGATACTGAATAAAGAGTCAGAGCTTCTATCTTATGTTGTTAGCACAAACTCTTTAATCCTGAAATTTGCTAAGGAACCTCTGGGACTTCTCTAACTGCTTGATCTTTTGAATGAGATACATACTGAAGGGGGCACTGCACTCTATGATTAGTCTAATTATTTTGAATATAAGGTAATGAAGACATCATTAGATCTTGATGAAAAACCCTTGCTATTGGTTGAGCCGAGTATAAGGATTTTGTTGACTACAGTTGCCATATGATGATCAAAGGAGAGGAAACTGTCAACCCAGGTACTTTGCTATGTTTTCACTTAGTAGTGGGTATTGCCTATTTAATATGACAAGAATACAGATTTTACCAAATAATATGACACCACACTGTTTCACATTTAATATGAGGCCATTTTCAGCACACAGTTAACTAGGATAAGTTCTTTCTGAGGGATACAGATGCCAGAAGTGAATATGACAATAACATCCAGTTTACAGTGATCTATAAACTTAGTTAGCCAAAAGTCCTGGTTCTCAGTTTGGATATCAGAGAAGTAAATCCTGAAAATGAAGGGTCCCACTACAGAGCACTAGTGGACTCTGCAGGTTATCTTCATATTTTTAGTTGAGGCATCTGCCACGAACTATGTGGACTCTGTTTTAGCCAATTTAGCATCCAGCTTACCAAATAAGAATCTATATTTAAAGCATCTAGCTTACTTAAAATAAATGCATGGAGCATGGTGTCAAATGCTTTGATGAGGTTAAGATGTGCGGTCTGAAGAGCAAGACCACAGTCAACAGCCTGTGTGAGCATCTGGAAAACGTTAACTAGATTCAGTAGGCTGGCTCTCTGTTTGATGAAGTTGAACAACTGAGGTTCTAGCTTAATGAGAATTTTTTGTTATCAGAACTGATAACATATGATATATTCTACAGCTTTGCAGATCAGGCTCATAATGATGATGGTTCTATAATTATGAGGGTCCATTGTGAGGCTACCCTTGCAGAGGGTCATCACCACTACAGCATGCCATAATTTGTGCACAAATCCTGTAGCTAAGCTTTGGTTAAACAATCTGAGGAGTTCACGGAGATCATGGTTTTACATCCAGGTATGTTATCAGGTCCCATGCAGGGAGCATTTTTGGTTCTGACAGCACCTTCAGAACACATTCCTTGGTGATAATAGGTAGTATAAGGGATTAAAAAGTAAGTTTTTATGAATTGGTTTTAAGAAGGAAGTCCGAAAAGAAACCGGTTGAGTTTAGAGTTCTAGCAACCAAGGTGTCGGAAGTATAAACCTTTTTACCATACTTGGGGGGGCTGGGATTGGCAGAATGGTTAAGTTGTTTACTTCACAGATACAAGGTGCAGGGTTATTTCTCACCTGTGAAAGGGAAACTGGCTATGCTTGAAATGGCCCACAAGGGCAATTCTTAGTACTTGGCTATGAATCTATGTATTTGTTACCCTAGAATTCTTAATAAAATGGAAAAAGATGTTTGGGGAGCAGTTTTCCCAATTTAGTTTGATGTTGATAAATAAATAGATAGTTGCAAAGTCAAACTTACATCAATCCTGTTTATATAATACAGATTTACACATTCTATTAGTCTTTTTGGCTGCTAGGAATTGTGAATATGGACATTTTGATTATTAGCCAAAACATTCTTAAAAGTTTAGTAAATTTTACATGTGGCAATCTCAATGTCTTGTTTATTTGTTTTCTGTTGAAAAGAGATTACCCACTGGTCAACTAAAAATTCTCTCAGAAAACTGTTTTTTTTTTAATGAAATTAATCTTCTTGTAGATACCCATAAAATTCAGAAGATGATATTTCCTTAACAGAATCATGTGTAACAGGAGAGTATAGTTATGATATGTTTAAACAAGTGAAGATATAGAGACAATATTTAAGATATTTTTGTGAAAATAAACTTGAAATAGAGAATAGTGTGTGTGTGTGTGTGTGTGTGTGTGTGTGTGTGTGTGTGTGTGTGTGTGTGTGTGTGTGTGAGAGAGAGTGAGAGACAAATAGAGATCATGACCATCTGTACCCCTTACTTCATATAATCCACTCCATTGTTGCTCAACCTTAGAGTAAGTTAAGCACCTTTTCTTAAACGGTCCTTTAGTGGGACTTAATGTAAATATGGGATATTGAAATCATGTAACACACAGAAAGCCTCTGTGAAGATATAGGTACCACTCTCCTGTTGGGAAAGCTAGACAGAAGGCTGGCCAACAAAAAACTGCTAGGCCACAAGATGAGACCAGCACTGAAGCAGCATGGATGGCAGGGCATGCCAAATAGATGTCTTAGAAATTAATCTGGAACCAAATGTAACATTGGTGCAATGGCATCCCAAGACTCAACACCAGATACTGAACATACCAACATTGGAATCTGCACTGGAAAAGACACCAATGACAAGGACAGTGGTGTACCAAACCAACACTGACAGAGAAAAGAGAGACCCCAAGCAGAGCTGGAACAGTTTATTCCAGAATGATCAGCACTGAAGTCAGTGTTGAGCCTGCTGTCTATCCTACAGCTATCAAGTACAGAAAAGATATTGAGGCCTCCAGAATCAATAAAGGAGGGCCGATCAGTGCTGGCATGGCACTTGCTGATGCTGTTTTTTTATTGGAATTTGCATTGGCATCAAAAAAGGGGAGTTAATAAGGAGGCATCTAATACCCTGGAGTGAGCAGTACAGAGACCATGGGAAGTCACATTCCAGCTACGTAGCCTGATAGAAAATACAGTCCATTAAATACATATGTGCCATGAAAACTACCTTTACCAGCTTCCTGTAATCAAGGTCAATGGCCAAAAAAATAAAGGCATAGCTTAATGTCAGTGGTCTCTCTCAGTGTTAGTGATTTTGGCATTTAGGTGTTTGCAATAACTTAGACCTCCCTATCTATTTCAAACTCAACCAGTAATGTAGTTTGAACAATACCTGGGGAAAGATGCAGTTTCAGTTACAGCCATGGTAACTTGAAGAACTGGATATCTCCACAGCCTTTGGTCAAACTTTTTTTTTTTTTTACCTAGAATTCCACAATAGTATAAACTAACCCTGGGGAAGGAAACTCGTGTCTTTTGTAAGCTTTCTTTTTATTAGATTAAACTAGCTCAACAGTAAATGACTGAGAATTACGAAGCAGAATGTTTAACTGGCTTTGGTGCAAATGAAAGTCCATTACCATAGGTTGACAGTGTCTGTCATCTCTGAACTTCCTTTACGATTAGATAAGGCCCATTACCACAAATGTAGGTGCAGTGTTTTTCTTCTGGGGGTCATAATGGAGACTGACATTGACTTGAGGTTAGTAATGATCTGGAGAAGAAAAGCACCAATACATTTTAGAATGGGAGAGTTTCCTAATAGCCAAGAAAAGTCTGGAGCACCTAATACAGGTGGTCTTTGTACTACAAATTACGGATAATCGACCTGCTCCTATCCGTTTCTGTACTTTTTTGTAGGTCTGATACAGTTTGGTAAGGTTTTGGGCTAAAAATATTATTTCCAGCAAATGCTTGGTCCAAGAGACATTTGGGGACATTTATAATCCAAAAGAAACACAGAAATCAAAAAAACTAAAAGGTACAGTGGATATCATGACTAGAAAAAAGTAATTGAGATTTATATAGAAAGAAGTGAGAGTGAATCTAAAGAATTCACACAAGAATACTTGTAATACAGTCATGTTTATCAGCTGCTGTATTTACTTCTAAAATATTTTTTAATTATTAGCAACAATAAAACAAATCTTTTTAAAACAAACACATTAACAAAGATGACAACCAAGCACAGAGACATTAATGCTTGCAAAATGACAGGTGTGCTGGCATTTAAAATTCATGCACATTCAGATGTATTCAAGTTTCAAAGCACTGTTTTGACTTCTTCTGACTTATGGACAGATATCCTGTGTAGTCGCCACAATTTTCAAAACCAATTCTGAAATACTGATTACTGTACAGTTGCATGTAGTCCCACAGGCTATTGTTTTCATAATCACCAAATGGTTCTGAAAAGTCACTAAATGGCTTAACAGCACTACCTTTAAAGACACAGACAGTAATGAGTTATGCACTGAGGAGTATCTTATTACTATGACACTTGGTTATGGCACAGAAAGCAGAATGTGATGGACAGTGGGCTTATCTCATTACACACTGGGGTACAAACACTGATTACTGTGAGTACAGAATCAGTGTAACATTCAGAAGTTACAGTCAAGGGATGCTGAACATTTGCAGCACATGCTTTACATGGTACGGCAGTGCTCTGTTGAGAAAGGCCTACTGGGAGGTATGCACAGGTGGAATATTCCACTTCCATAAACACATCAGCCTAGTGCCTAGGGCAGTGAAAGCATAATGGATCACAAGTCCAACTATCAATTTCCTTATGGACTAAGATCAAGTTTGTCCCTTGCACAGAGCTGGTGATCTGACAGACCCCTTCCCTCCTGTCATCCTAAAGCTGTATACCTTCACCCTTGCCCACTGTTCCAGACAGTCTTTATTTTCTGTAATTCTTGCACAGTGGCTAGTGCTACAAGTAACATCTCTAAGAATGTAAACTCTAAACCCTCTCCTTGTACCTCACTTCCTCCTCCCTGGGCCTATCTGATGCCACTTTGGCTGCCTCTGTGCACCACAATGCACACCCACCTTCCTACACCTCTCCTTGGTGATCACCATGGTCACTTCTTCCCACTACTGATACTGAACTCTGATCTCACCTTTCTTACCTGCTTAGACTCATAACGTCTTCATGACTTAGAAGAGTGTTTTAGTGACTGAATACTCTTTCCCTACATTAGCTCTCCTTTGCTTCTTGCCCACTGCCACGATCTCTCTTACCCACAACCTTTCCACCCTCACTTTCACCACTGCCTCCTACAACAATTAGGAACCTGGCCAGTGTGTGTTGGCAGAATGCAAATTCCATGAATTAGATCTTTCAACAGATCACTGACCAGTGCAGAAGTGATTGGGAAATAGAATGTAGCAAATGTGGTTCCCTGGGGGGGGGGGCAGAAAAATTCAGGGGTCCACAGGTGTAACAGCTTAATATCAGTACCAGGGTAACGTGGTGAGAATCCTGAGAGGAAGGATGGTTGTATTGCTAGAGGGCAACAATCTCCATGACAGTAACCATTGTGGATTCAGGATTATAAGTAATTCACAATTAATCCTAATCATAAGGAATTCCCTGTTAAACCAGACCCAGTTTTATGACTGGGTTACAAGTGAAGTTGACATTCAAATCACCATAGGCAAATGCACCACTTTCTCACAAGCTACAGGTCACCCTCTATGACCCAGGAAACCCATAAAAATGTACTTAAGCTTACTGGAACAACTCACTATCCATCCCATTATCATATTAATGGGCAACTTTAATTACTCCACTATTAACTGGCATTCATATATGACACCAAATATACAGGCAGAGGTATTCCTGAGCTTTGTAAATACAAACTCCAAAGACCAGACTGTCAATATGCCAACTGAGGGGAGCAAACATAATTGATCTGGTCCTCACTAACATCCGAGAGTGCTGCACACCCCCTAGTGTAATGTCCTGTCTGCTAAGGTCATACCACAAAATAGTCTCCTTTGAAATAAAAATGAAACCTAGAATCCAAGCTAACTCTGGAATGTTCTGGAACTGCTCTAAGGTTAACTTCCTACCATTAAGTCATAACCTTGTAAAACTTCCAGTACCCCCCAACCACCACGAGAACACTGCAGACTATGTGGAACTGTTCAAAGAAACCCCATACAAGCATATTAAGAGTTGCACAGAGGTAGTTGTACCAAACATAAATAAGTACAGAACTAACTCAATAAACAAGCCGCATTGTTGGAATCACATCAATAAGCTGCGTACGGAAGGCAGAAATTCATGGCAAAAATTAAGAGTTGTAGCACTCAGTGGGACAAAAGCCCTCTCATCAAATGAAACAGTCTTAGAAGACTTAATCTACCAAAGCCAAAGTTGAGGTAAATCTGGCCTCCCATCGCATGGACAATCACAAGGCATTCTTTATGTATGGCCACAACCTTAAAGGCAGTACACAATTGTGTGCAGAGCTCACTGAGCCAGAAGATAAAAGTACATTTACTGGCACACAAATTCAAGTTTAACTTTAAGCCTCTCTCTCTCTCCCCAGACTTCCCTCGGGAAATACCAACAAATATAACTCCTCTATCTATCACTAGGGAACAGGTTCTCAGTGCTCTCTAAGGCCAAGAACACTGCATCAATGAGCCCATACAATATCAAAGGTTGCCTTCAAAGCAGCATGAACTGTGACCTATCAGGTCCTCTGGAATCACTTTTTAACTGTAGTTTCCAAACAGGCTTCATGCCTCAAGAATGAAAAGTGGCAACCAGCATCTCTCTGCACAAAGGCAGGCCATCTACAGACCCTAGAAAATACAGACCCAGTCTCACTAGTCTCACATGCAAAACCATGGAAAAAATTAATATGGAAATGATCAATAATGACATAAAAAACCTCTAGATACTGGATTCACCCCAGTTTGCTTTTGTCAAGGGCAAGGTATGCCTACAGAACCTGGTGGACTTCTTTGACAAGGTTACCAAAGCAATGGACAAGGGCAAAATGATTCATACTGCCTACCTTGACCTGGACAAGACATTTGACACAATACCCTACTCAGCCATATAGTTAGGTATAAACCCTTATACCACTCGGTGGATAGTCAGCTGGCTCACAGACAGGACACAGGAAGTTAGTATTGGGGAATCCACCTCTACAAAGAGGGCAGTCACCAGCAGAGTCCTTTAGGGATAGGTTCTGGGATAGATCCTTTTTGGCCTCGATTTCTCTGAAGTCAACGCCAATGGCAGAGGCCTCTAGTTGACAAAATTTGCTGATGATTGCAAGTTAGAAGCAGTCATAGAATTCCCCAATGACATTAATGTTATCAAAGAAGGGCTAAAAATAGATAAATAACTGTTGTTAGAGCCATGGACTAAACCTGAATGCCAAGTAATGCATACTAGTAACCTTTGGGAAGTCAGCCACGCCTGGTAACGAACATATTGACAACATACTCATAAGAGTCGAATGTGTACTCATGGACTTGGGGACATATGTAGACAGTAACCTAGCCTTTAACCAACATGTATCTACAGTAGTGAGGAAATCATTATATGTTGTGCAACGTATACACAAAGGTATGGTATCTAGGTCCAAGGAGGGTAATGTTTCACTGTATTTGGCACTCATCAGACCTATCACTGAACACAACACCCCCTCTGATATTATCAACCAAGCACATCCAATAATTAGAACATCCATCGAGGTTCCTCACTAAAAGAATACTGGCCGTAAATAACATGCCCAATGCAGTTTGCCTCAAAGACTGATCCTTGGATTCTGCCTCCTACAGGCAGTTGAGTGGAGATCTCTTACTGGCATACAGGGCATTATCATACCCCACTCTGATGGGCCTCCTGCATAGCCACAAAACAGAATTAAACCTTGCCTGTGACATAAAAAGGACCTGCTGCACAGATAGGCATATATCCCAGAGACTACCTCTTCTCTGGAACGCGCTCCCGTTCCATGTGAGGCAAAGTTCCTCCCTAACCCAATTCAAGTGTAATCATTCATGTTTACATATTTTTTATCAAAATGTTTCTAACTATAGTTTTATGTGCATTCGAGTTAAGTGACAAAAGTTTTAAATTATTTAAAATTATTTGAAACTATTTATTCAGGTTGCTTTTATGTATATTTACTTTTTTAACTTGATGATTTTTACTGTCTTTGACTTAACATTTGCACAGGGGTTCGGCTGTCACATGATATTAAGTTTCTCACATGATTTGAAAATGTTGGTCATGTGGTAAGTGTATTTAAATTTTGTCAGGCCATTTTATGACTATCTGATGAAGTTTTGTTATTGAATAAAACAAAAGTGCATATCAACAAGTTTTGGATTGCTGGAGCTGGTTTGTCAGAACCTCTGCAGCCTTGCGTGTATAGTTTTATAACTTGGGCAACTGGATAGGGAACCAGAAATGTACCCCTGGTTTGGCATCTGTGTCTCTAATGGACCCAGGCAGCTTGTAAATAGTTCATCTCCCAGGCCTCTGCTTGTAAATGTTTCATATCACAAACCGCTGCTTATACTACCATGGGTACCAGAACTTGTTGGACAATTGGGATGCATGGCTGGGCTTAAAAAGGTCCCAGAAACTGTTAGTCTAGTACACACACATGAACCTGTGAATCAACAGCAATGTATTACTTAGGCAAAGTCAGGTAATACCAACTATTTCATCTGTTCGTTTGTGGCACTCTTTCTATACCAATTCTAAGGATGTGCAAAGTCAGAAGTAATTTCATTACTGTTAATATTGTGTGACCTCAGAAGAAAAATCCCCCACGGAAAAAAAATACTTTATGTAATGTAGGTACACTGAAATTTTTGACCACTGTTTTTGTTTGGAAGCTGGCACATAGAAGAGTTGTCTGCCAATGAGGATGATGTCAGCAGGGAGACCTGAATTATGCTTATGAGCTTATGGGGGAGGGCCTCGCTTGAGCCCTTGCTGTGTGTGTGTGTGCTTATGTGTCTCTGCAGGGTTCAAAGGTGTTTACTAGGCTAATGAGCACAAGGACAGTTTATGCCTAGCCATGCATCCCAAATCTCTGATAAGTTCTGGTACCCTTGATAAGTGTAAGTAGGGGCTTAGGAGATGAAATGTTTAGTAATTAACTTTGATCGGTTAGAATGAAATTAGCACACATGGAAGGGCTGTCTGAGAAGAAAGTTCTTGGAACCAGAGTCAAACACCATGCTTTCGACAGGGGAAAAGAGTCCCATAACTCTAACCATGAATAGTGATACCTTCACAAGTAAAAGGTGGGATCAGTATTGGCTACAATTTCAGCCTAAAATTCATTTATAAGAGTAACAGTGACAAACCCATTCCTCAGGACCTTCTGTCCTGTAAGACATCTCCCAGCAAGGAACAATGCATTGGTTGACCTCTTACTTACAGAGGATGCAGCTGACAAAGGAAAAAGGCTGTTGCTAAATCAGTGGGACCTGGTTAAAAGTCCTGAAGACCTTAGTCCTGTGCTCTTCGTTCATTACTATTATAGTTTTTCTTTGGTTATTAAATGGATAAAGATAATTTAGTAGCAAACACCTATTTTAAGGGGTGACAAGGGACCACTTTGAATAAATGACCTACATAGATCCATACTGAATGAAACAGGGAGCTGAGAGAATCAGATCTAGGACTACAACATGAATAATATTACCATTTTGCGGTCTTATCTCTTTGTCATATACTGCCTAAGTACAGTCTATCTTCCTCATGCTAGGTGATCTCCTGAACATTTCTCTAAGTGATACTCTGCACAAAACAGCAATGAGCAAACCCCAAGTTTTAGTGGCAGCACTGAAAGGTGGTGTTTAAGTCACTGGTTGCCATAACAGCTGAGATGACTGTGTGAAAGCATGAGGCAACAGAGGCAAAAGTAGTTGAAGTCTTGATTTAGCATCTTGCAAGTAAATATGCAAGTAGTAATTCAAAGTGGTGTGTGCAACGAGTGATGGATCATTCATATGACACTGACAGGAAGGGATTAAGGGAATGTGTGTGCACAAAAAGAACTGCTGAGTGTGGTGGGGAGTATGCTCGGTAACCAACTCACAATGTCACCAGTGTTGGTGATGGACACCATGCCCATTAAACAAGCACAGGGATGCCATTGTGTGAATGAAGGTGAGAATGCCAATTAATTCTGGCACAGGGATAACAGCATGGGTGATGGTATGTACATCCTTTAACTTCAGTGTCTCTGATGGTGAACATATTCTTTAATCTAGGCACAGGCACACCACTGTTTATAATGGTAAGCACATCCACTAACATAACACTGAACACATTCTTTAACCAAGACAGTTGCACCAGTATAGGAAATGGTGAGCACACTCCTTAATTTAGACAGACACAAGTATTCCAGCATGGATAATGGTACGCATACCTGCAACACAGACATAAGAAAACTAGCATCTATAGTGGTGAGCACACACCTTAAGTCATGGAAAGAAGAACCAGTCAGGACAATGGTGAACATACCCCTTAATTAAGACACTGGGGGTACCAATATGAATAATGAGAAGTACACTTCTTAACTCAAACACATGGATACTGCATAGATAAGGGTAAGCATGTACCTTAAATCAGACACAGGAACACCGGAATGGATGAGAGTATGTATACTCTTTAACTTTGGCACAGGGACACCTGTGTGTGTGAAGGTGAACATATCCTTTAATCCAGGCACATGCACACCATTATTCATAATGGTATGCACATCCATTAACTAAGGCCTAGAAGCATGAGCACTGACAATATTCAACACATTCTTTATCCCAACCAGTTGCACCTGCATGGGCAATGGTGAGCACACTCCTTAATTCAGACAGAAGTACTCCAGCACGTGTAATGGTAAGCATTCCCCTCAACGCAGACTCAAGGAAACAAGCATTGGTAATGGTGAGCACACCCCTTAATTAAGACATTGGGGTACCAGCTAAGATAATGACAAGCCCACCCCTTAACTCGGACAGAAGTGCACCCTCATGGATAACAGATAATGACGAGCACAGTCTATAACTCAAACATAGGAGAACCAGCAGAGATCATGGATAATGGTACGCACACCCCTTAACTCAGACACAGGGACACCAGCAAGGATAATGGCGAGTACTCCCCTTAACTCAAATACAGCATTATCTCCCACAAGGGCAACATCATGGATAATGGTGAGAATTATTCCTTTGTTCAGGTACAGAGGCGAGTACACTACTTAACTTGGACAAATAGACATCTGCATAGATAATGGAGACTGCACCCCTTAACTTGCGTACCGACACACCAGCAATGAATATGATGAGCACATTCCTTAACTCAAGGCACAAGTGCTCCAGCATGGATAATGCAGATCACACCTCTTAATTCAGACACCGGTCACTAGCATCGATACTGCTGATCATGCCTGCTATTCGGACAAAAGAGCATTAGCACTACTTAAGTTAGAGTCACAAGCAGCGGCCTGAATAATGGTAAGCACATGTGTTAACTCACACACAGTCACACCAACAAGGCCTATGGTGAGTATAACCATCACTTAGGCACAGATACACCAGCATGGACAACGCTGAGTATACACCCCTTAACTGTGAGACAGATACACCAGCATGGACAACGCTGAGTATACACCCCTTAACTGTGAGACAGATACACCAGCATGAACAATGCTGAGTATACACCCCTTAACTCTGAGACAGATACACCAGCATGGACAACGCTGAGTATACACCCCTTAACTGTGAGACAGATACACCAGCATGGACAACGCTGAGTATACACCCCTTAACTGTGAGACAGATACACCAGCATGGACAACGCTGAGTATACACCCCTTAACTGTGAGACAGATACACCAGCATGGACAACGCTGAGTATACACCCCTTAACTGTGAGACAGATACACCAGCATGGACAATGCTGAGTATACACCCCTTAACTGTGAGACAGATACACCAGCATGGACAACACTGAGTATACACCCCTTAACTGTGAGACAGATACACCAGCATGGAAAACGCTGAGTATACACCCCTTAACTCTGAGACAGATACACCAGCATGGACAACGCTGAGTATACACCCCTTAACTGTGAGACAGATACACCAGCATGGACAACGCTGAGTATACACCCCTTAACTGTGAGACAGATACACCAGCATGGACAATGCTGAGTATACACCCCTTAACTGTGAGACAGATACACCAGCATGGACAACGCTGAGTATACACCCCTTAACTGTGAGACAGATACACCAGCATGGACAACGCTGAGTATACACCCCTTAACTGTGAGACAGATACACCAGCGTGGACAACGCTGAGTATACACCCCTTAACTGTGAGACAGATACACCAATATGGACAACGCTGAGTATACACCCCTTAACTGTGAGACAGATACACCAGCAAGGACAACGCTGAGTATACACCCCTTAACTGTGAGACAGATACACCAGCATGGACAACGCTGAGTATACAACCCCTTAACTGTGAGACAGATACACCAGCATGGACAACGCTGAGTATACACCCCTTAAATGTGAGACAGATACACCAGCATGGGCAACGCTGAGTATACACCCCTTAACTGTGAGACAGATACACCAGCATGGACAACGCTGAGTATACACCCCTCAACTGTGAGACAGATACACCAGCATGGACAACGCTGAGTATACACCCCTTAACTGTGAGACAGATACACCAGCATGGACAACGCTGAGTATACACCCCTTAACTGTGAGACAGATACACCAGCATGGACAATGCTGAGTATACACCCCTTAACTGTGAGACAGGAGCAACAGCATGGATGTGGGGAAAACACACTTAGCTCAGATCCAGAGGCACCAGCATGAACAGTAGGGGGGATACAATCCCTATTTCAGGTACAGGGGTATCAGTGTAGGTAACAGCAGGTATGGTTTCCAAAGATGCAATTGCTCAGAGGTGGACAACCTCAGTTGATGGACCCACTTCAGAAGCGGTATCTGAAGACTATAAAGCTCTAAGTATATCAAAACATTCCAAATGATCTTGTGTAGTTTCCTGCCTGAATCTCTTATCTTTAATTTTGTTCCATTGGCTAAGTACAAACATGGTTATGAGTCTTCTTTTTTTCTTGTTTACTCCATTCATCTAAAATGTTAGCATTTGGAAAACTATAACATTAGGAAAACATATCTGTGTACAAAACAGTAATGACAGCAGCATTTCTGCAGCAATACAGCATAGCAACTGCCTTCAATTATTTATCACATGGGTGTACGGTGGCATCAGGTCTGCATGACTTCCTATCTGAATAAGTTTATTCATGGCATTTCAAGCAGCACAAATCCATAGTTATGCCTGTAATACACATAAATACCATTCTTTACAGAAGCATTCATAAATTAATTCTGTAATCCAACAATTGCATGACTTCCATTCATTCAATTGCGTAGCTTTAGAAAGTACACCAGTTCTGCAAAGGCTTTTGTTGTCTTTAGATAGGTAGGGTGGCATCAATAGGCCTTCCACCCTTGCTGAAATTACGAGACTTCATTCTTTGTTGGTTTGTTCGCTCACAGCATATACAGTGCAACCAGTCTGCGAAGTTGTGTGAGAAGAGTTTTCGGCAGGGATGACAGTACTGATAAAACACTAACATGAAAAATATGCCAAAGCAATAACAGATGAGCAGCTGAACAACTAAGAATGGTGTACAAATGTACTCATAGAAATCAGTTTTGTGAAAGTACCACAGCAACAGGAGCAATGTGTTCTCCAGTAAACGTACAGCATAATGTACTGACAGGTGACACCAGTTCATAGACTTGTCGATTAAATCACGGTCACCAAGGTTCAGATGAACGGCAGACCAGCAGAACATGTTGATGCCAGCATACAGAAATGTGACTAGACACAGAACCACCACAGTGCCAAATTTACTAAAGTTCTTTTCAATATTTTCTGGCAGTGATGTTTTGGACCTCCAGAACTGGATCCATGGATAAAAGAACACAGTAAAAATATTAGTGAGGGCAACAATGCAGATCCAGTACTTAAGGGCAGTACAGAAGAGTACCAAGACAATAACCCGGGTTGCAATTTCAAAGACCCGCCACAAAACAATGCAGATGACTGCCAATGGCTTCATTCGTATTCTATAATCATCGTACTTGATCTGTATGGCCAAGACGTTACAGATGAGGGCACCATAGGTGACAGATGCTAAGCAGATCCCCATCAGAACCCCTGTAGAGAAAAGAAAGAAAAGGAGCATAAACTGGAGAATTTATGCAAATGCATGACTAGTGAAGGACATGTTATTAAACATTTTGGTGGTGGTAATACTTTACATATTTAATTATAAAAATACACTCTTTCTCGTCACTTTCTTACTTGTTTCTGCTTCTCATTTCTTTTCTCTCTTCCTTCTTTTCTCATTGATTAAGTACCTCTATTTTATACTTTATTTTGTAGATGGATGCCTATCACAGGCAAAGAGGCAGTTTCCCTATAACCTGAACATTGGATGCTGCCTATTTTACCTCATAAACACAATGTACGTGGCCCTTGCATCTTTTCATGAACCTGTTTATTTGGTTTACTGGCGCTGGCATTATATTTTAGTGATTAAATCAGTTATACCATGCAGACTTTGGTTTGAACCTCAGAACTCCTACTTGCATACTCAACGACTGTGATGCAAGTCACTTGTATACATATAAGCTCCCATGTCTGAAGACAAAAACTCCTGCTATGTGGAACTTCCCTTGTTTGTTTTGGACATTTATTGATGAAAAACAGTCTTGTTCCAATGACCCACAACACTTCCTGACTCTTCATGCACTCCCGGATATTCCGCTCTTTCAGGATTCCCCGTATTTATGTGTTCACATCATTTTCACCATACCTCTGAAATGTTTCTGATCCTGGACTTTTCTATGTGGGTTATGGCTTTGTCCCTGATTTTAGAGAGAAATTGCTGAAAACTATGACAGTTTTCTTTCACAACATTACCTGACTTAATTACATCCTCAGAGTGCATTCTCCTACTAAATACTACACAACACATTCACTGATGACTTTATTATGATATGTTGCACCTTTTGCCTTCATTATATCCTAAGAACACCACTTTCCTACTAAAGTCTAAATTACATTATGATCTGTTGCAGTTTGTCTTCATCTTAAATCCTTTCTCCTTCTTTCAGATTATGTCAGGAAACAAGTGCCAGCTTAGTATAACAATCCTGGTCAGTACACTTCAAATAAAAATGGAGCAGTCATTTTGTGTACAGTCAGACAAAGCACTTTCGATTAAACCTGAGAAAAAGACTAACAATGCTTTGTACCTCACTACATTTTCACTAGTAAAACTTCAAGAAACACAAAAGTTCATTCCCTGTGGTGTATGTATATATTAAGGTGTTGGCACCAAAGGGAGAAGGATCACTGCAGCACTATAAGCTCATAGTTATATACAAAGTTAATGACCACCAGGGCCTTTATAAGCCTAGCTGTGCAATTCAACCTGGTCGTATCCATATGTGTCACAGGCTATTAGGTATTAGTATGTTAGTTAGGAGATTTACAGAGGTTATGTGGTGGGAGTTTATTAGTTTGGGCACTACTGTCTGCCTCTGACTATCAGACAGACAGGACCCATGTCAGAGACATGGGGGCCAGACCTGGGGTGAATTTCCGATTTCCCATCTACTGGCTACTGGGTCAACTCTTAGGGGTGACTTATCAATGGAATAATTAGCCAGGAGACAGTTTTTCCAAAAGGCACTATAATGTATTTCTTGGCACTGGGTTTTAGTCCATGACTTTGGCACCAGACATTCGTCTGTGTTAGACTTTCTTATAAGATGTTTGTGTCATGGGGGAATCTACGATAACTCCCAATTTGCAGTCACCTGTGAACCTGACATTAACCTTTACCTCTTGAAAAAGATACCAAATAGAAACAGTCTCAGTAAAGAGCCCTGAGGTACCCCAGTGGTGACTGGTCTTAGAGGCAATGGTATCACCATTCCTGACTTCCTGGGTCATGTCTGTGAGTCAGCTGGTTATACAGTGATTTATGCCCAGTCTGGTGAATTTTTCAACTATACCAGAGTACACTATTGTATTGTACTGAACACCTTAGCCAGGTCTAGCTATGTGGTTTGCACCATTTTCCCCTCATCCATTGCCCTGGGTTGGGTCCAGTGTCTGTCTGAAGGTTGCCAGTCTTTATTTATTTTATTATTTTTTTTTTATTTTACATTTGTTGACCGGGCTAGTCTAACTGGATACATGTCCATTTTCAGTAGAGGCCCGGGGAGAAAAGCTCCAGGAAAACATACAAAATTAATAGAGGTTATGACAGAAAAGTACAGTTTTGTACCTACCATAAATGTAGATGTCCGATAGACATGCAACTGTGGGTTGTCCTGCCTCAGGCAGCCCTCGGTCGGCCGGATTCCAAAGTCTGGGTCCGACGTCAGCTGATGTCGCATTTCTCTCCGACGTCAGAGCGGCTGGAGTATATAAGCATCAGCCGACGCCATTTTCTTCAGTGTTTCTTGCCCCAGATGCCAGGTGCCCTCCAAGGAAGGCTGTAATCAAATTGGAAGACAAAAACAGGATTCCAAACAAATAAATGAGCAATAAAACAAATACACCATAACAGATATCCCCAGCTAAGAGTAACAGGGATAGGAGTGGACCCTAGGCATAGAGGGGTATGGAGGGAGGGAAAATCCGACTGCAGTTGCATGTCTATCGGACATCTACATTTATGGTAGGTACAAAACTGTACTATGTCCTTCAAGAATGCAACTGCAGTCATAACATGTGGGTAGAATACCATAGCTTAGCTGGGGGAGGAGGTATGCTCTAGGAAAGAGATGGTGTGGCAATCAAACCCTGCAGGACTGCCGAAGCAAAGCCTGCTCTGGATCTGGAATATAGAGGGAGATTGTAGTGTTTGGAGAATGTATGCACGGAGCTCCATGTAGCAGCTTCTAGAATGTCCTTGGTAGGCACCCCTCTTAAAAAGGCTGTATAGGTGGCTGTAGCTCTGGTGGAATGTGGTCTGACATTGGCTGGAACAGTCTTTCCAAGAAAGGAATAACAGAATCTGATGCAATGTCCAATCCATTTAGAAATAGTCTGTTTTGAAATTGCTTTTCCTTGGACTGCAGGGGCATAAGCTACAAAAAGTTGTTCAGACTTCCTACTGGCCTTGGTTCTGTCCAGGTAGTACCGAAGTTGTCTGTGAATGTCCAAGGTATGCAAAAGTCTTTCCCCCTTATTCTCAGGATTGGGGAAGAAAGCAGGCAGATGAATGGCTTGATTTAGAGAAACCCTAGATACCACCTTTGGCATAAAAGTAGGGTTGGTCCTCAATGAAACCCTGTCTCTGTGGAAAATAATAAAGGGTGGTATTGCCATTAGGGCCTGTAGCTCCGAAACCCTTCTTGCTGAGGTAATTGCCAACAGGAAAGCTGTCTTCCATGAGAGAAATTGCAAGTCAACTGAAGCTGCTGGCTCAAAAGGAGGTAGAGTCAGTTTTTCTAAGACAAAATTGAGGTCCCAGGCTGGCACTGGGGCCTTTCGTGGTGGCTTAATGTTCTTGATTCCCCTGAGGAATTGTCTTAGTAAGGGGTGAGAGAAAACAGGAAGATCAGTGTTGTATCTAGCTGAAATAGCAGATGCATGTATCTTTATGGAAGAATATGAGAGGCCGTTCTTTAACATATCTGCCAAATATTCCAAGATAAGTGGGATGTTCAGCAATGATGCATCATGTCCCTTGCTGGTATTCCAATTGCTGAATCTTTTCCACTTTGCTAAGTAAACCTTTCTGGTGGATGGTCTTCGAGCCTCTGTTAGTATCCACTGAACTTCCTTGGAGAGAGATAAGCTGAAGTTATTTATTGGATCTCCCAGGCTGTTAGCTGCAGTGTCTGAAGGTTTGGATGCAGTGTTTCGAAATTGTGTTGAGTCAAAAGTAGAGGCCACTGAGGGAGGGCCCACCTCCTGGTGTAACATATGCTCCATAGTAGTGGGTACCAGTGTTGTCTTGGCCAATCCAGAGCTATTAGGATTCCCTTGGGCTTCTCTGCTTTGATCTTTAGTAATACTGAGGTCATCAGTGGCAGAGGTGGGAATGCATAGATTGCTAGGGAGTTCCAGTTGAATGAGGGCATCTATTTTCCAAGCTTTTGGATGGTATATCCTTGTGCAAAATTTTGGTAGAAGATGGTTGAGGTGAGAGGCAAATAGGTCCACTTCTGGCTTGCCCCATGTTTAAGTGAGTTGTCTGAAGGCCTTCAGATGTAACCTCCACTCGTGTGGATCTGTGAAATTCCTGCTTAGGCTGTCCGCCAACACATTGTCTTTTCCTGGAACAAACTGGGATTGTAACTGGATGTTTAGGCTCAGTGATTTCTCCCAAAGCTGCATTGTCAGTCTGCAAAGGGGGTAAGAGTGGGTGCCCCCCTGCTTGTTTATGTACCACATCACAGTGGTGTTGTCTGTCCGTATCATTAAATGGCCTTGCTGGAGTTGGTGTTGAAAAGCCTCGATGGCATGCATTACTGCCAGCATTTCCTTTTGGTTTATATGCAGATGTGTTTCCTTTGGAGACCATTGTCCTTGTATACACCTGCCTTCCATGTGCGCCCCCCCCATCCAAGGTCTGAGGCGTCTGTAGTCATGGTCTGTGTTATCTGTGGTTTTTTGAATGACATACCTATGTTTTCCTGGCTCACCGAGGCCCACCATAGGAATTCCTTTTGTAGGCATGGAATGAGTGGTATAATTGTCTCCAAGTTGTTGCTGTGTTGAGACCAAATGCTTTTTAGGTACCATTGAAGCTTTCTCATGTGTAGTTTTGCTAATGGAACCAGTAGAATGCAGGATGCCATGTAACCCAGGGCCTGTAGGAATCTCCTTGCAGTCATCTGGGAGAGTTTTGCTAAACCTTTGAAGTAATGAGTTAACTTCTCTTGCTTGTCTTCTGTCAGGTAAGCCATCTGAGAGGCTGTGTCTAGTTTGGCTCCTAAGAAGATTATTTGCTGGGATGGCTGCAGTCTTGACTTTTGGAAGTTGACTGTGTATCCCAGAGCTTGAAGTAATCGTATGACATAATCCAGGTTTTTTGTCAACATCAATTTGTCGTCCGCTTGTATGAGGCAGTCGTCCAGGTACGGGTAGATTTGTATACCCTGGAGCCTGCAATGAGCAATTACTGAAGCCAGGCATTTTGTAAATACTCTGGGCGCAGTAGATAAGCCAAATGGCAATGCTGAGAATTGATAATGCTCTGGTCCTGCAAGAAATCTGAGGTATCTTCTGCAGCTGTGTCTGATAGGGACATGCAGGTATGCCTCCTTGAGGTCCAGAGTAATCAGCCACGACTCCTTGCCCAGCATGGGAAGGAGTTGCTGTAGAGTCAGCATTTTGAACTTTGGTACTATGAGAAAGGTGTTTAATGCGGACAAGTCCAGTATTGGTCTCCATTGAGATTCTTTTCTTGGAAGAAGGAACAGTCTTGAGTAAAACCCCTGTTCTTGTTCTTGTTGTGGAACTCTTTCTATTGCTTTCATTCGAGTCAGCAGAGTGATTTGCTTGATAGCCTCTGCCCTTTGATTTTGTGGTAGGTTTGGCATGCCTTGTTTTCTTGGTAAGGTATGAAAATGAAACCTGTACCCTCGGTCTATAATGTCCAAAATCCATTTGTCCTTTGTCAGTCTGTGCCAGTTTTCTGCAACAGAGATAATTTCCCACCCATGGGAGCTTCTAGTTGTTCCCTGGTAGGCGGTAGTAGAGGAAAGTCATTGAGTTTGTGGTTGTTGGGCAGGTGAAACCCCTGCGTCACTTCTTTGGTTTCCTGGCTGCCATTGTCGTCCCCTGTAAGGGCCTCTGTATTGGCCTCTTCCTCGGCCACGTCTGTTCTTACCCCTTTGAAACTTTTCTGGATTAGGAAAGGACCAGTTTTTTGAAGGCCAATTCCTACTGAATCTGGGGGGTTGAACCTGGAGGAAATCTTTCACAGTCTGAACTGATTTTGCTTTTTCTTCGATGGTCTTTAACACATCCTTAGCATTTGCACCAAAGAGCTTGTTCTTTTCCAGAGGAGCATCCAGAAGTTTTGCTTTTACATGATCTGGTAGAGGTTGATCTTTTAACCAAGCATGTCTACGAATCACTGCCCCTGTCATAGCTGCCCTACATGAAGCTTCCAGTGCATCATATCCACACTGCAGGAAGTGATTGCTTACTTGCTGAGTGTTATGTACAGCTTCCTGCGAAGTCTTCCTGTCTAAAGGATCAGGAGAAGCTAATGTTTTTTGTAAATCTTCTAAGAGATAATCCTGATATTGGAACATATGAAAAAGGCAATTTAAAGCTCTCATAGATAAGGTAGTGGATGTGTAAACCTTTTTGCCCCATCTCTCTAATGACCTTGCTTCCCTGCGGGAGGGCAAAGGATTTTTTGAGGTGGAGGCTGAAACTCCTTTTGGCCCCTGTGAAATAGTTTCCAAATCAGCAGTATGGGCCCTGAATATATGGGAATGAGTTTCTGGGACCCTGTAATACCTGTCTGGCTTGGCTGGAGCAGGAGGAAGAGAATCAGGGGTAGCACTAGAGTCAGAATACAAATCATCCAGAACATCAAGTACAGGAGGAATAGCTAAGGGCCTGTGCTGAGGCTTCTTAAGGAAAGTCCTAAGGCATTTCCTAGAATCAGAATATTCCTGACCCTGCCACTTGAAATGTTCCCTCATGGTGTGCAGAACTTCCCCAAAAGAAATATCCTCAGGAGGGGAGGCCGAAGGGATGGAATCTTCTGCATCCGAGTCCTCATAGGTCTGGAAGAGCTCTTCCTGGCTATCAGAGTGGACAGAGCCCTCAGAGTCTTCATCTGAAGGAGTAGGGTCAGAGGGTTCCACCCGGGGCCTATTATCAGGAGGAGGCTGGGATGCTCTCTCAGGATGGGCCTGTGAACCTCTAATCATGGAAATTAAATCAGCAGCCATGGACATAATTTGTGTCTCCGGAGTCGGCTGAGGTAAGGATTTAGAAGTAATATGCTTTGTTTTGCTGGCTGCCTTAGCCCTAGTGTAGGCCTTAATAGACATGGCCATAGGAGGCCTGGCAGCTCCACGTGCAGGAGTGACCTTGTCTACAGCAATGGTCTCGGGCATTTCCTCGGTTTCGGTACCCGGAGGAAAGTCTATAACTGGCATCGGAGTAATGTCTGGAGTCGGAGTCGTCGGTAATGTGGTGTCTTCGGTTCGGAGCGGTGGAGAGACCGTCTCAGAGGGAACCGGAGCACTCGTGCTAGGTTTTGGCGTGGAGTCGGTGGTAGACGCGGGCCGAGGATGTCGGTCCCGGTCTTTTCGCTTTTTGTGAGTTTGCGATGTCGGAAGATCCGACGGCATGGTGTAAGCAAATTTATCGCCGAAAATATCTTCAGCGAACTCCGCCCGGCGCCTGAGAGTGCGCTTGTTGAAGCGAGCACAGGCTACACAGGCCGAGACGTCGTGGTCTGGGCCCAGGCAAGGGAGGCAGTAAGAGTGGAAATCCTTATGAGGTATTTGTTTACCACAAAAAAGACAATTGTTAACTTTTCAGTAATTTCTGACATCGGCTGAGGCAAGAAAAGGTCCCCAACGGGTACTTAGCTTTTTGATGACTTCGCATCGTAGAATACAGGAGCTGACCGACCGGAACTTGCGAACTGCTTCTGCTTCGGGCACCGTGCGGCAAGAAAGACTGAAGAAAATGGCGTCGGCTGATGCTTATATACTCCAGCCGCTCTGACGTCGGAGAGAAATGCGACATCAGCCGACGTCGGACCCAGACTTTGGAATCCGGCCGACCGAGGGCTGCCTGAGGCAGGACAACCCACATGTTATGACTGCAGTTACATTCTTGAAGGACATCAATGTAAAAACAGCAATTGTTACATAAAAACATTACAAAAAACATGTTTTTTTTTTTTTTTTTGAGATGAACATAATTATACTACTCAATGTAAATAATAATCAAAACTCTGTAAAGGGTAATATACTAAAGAAGGTACAATATACATGTAAACATAGATTTGTATGCAAAACATAGTATATTGAAACATAGAGAGGAAGGATTGTAAAGGATGTAGGATGAAAATTAGAGTAAAGGAAAAAAGTTAGTCAGGGTTGGTGCAGGAGCATAACCAGTGTTTATTGAGAAATAGTTTTAGATTCCTTTTAAAAAGTGAGAGAGAGGTCTGAGATGTCAGGTCAGGCGATAGTTGATTCCATAATTTTCAGACAGCATTAGAGAACAAGGAGTCACCTGCTGAGTTTTTTGATTTGGTAGTATTAATCAACATTTTGTTTGAGGAGCGTAGATTCTTGAGATTATTATAAGGTGTAATGAGGCTAGAGAGTATTGGAGTGTTGCTGGGTTGATACAGTGTCTCATGGGCTATTGTAAGTTGGTGGAATTGAAGCTGGAAGAAATTCTAGCCAGCCTAGTTGTTTTAGATTCAGACAGTGATGAGTTCTGAAAGGAGAGCCTGTAGCAAATCTAGCAATATTGTTATAGGATGTAGCTAGTTTGTTGAGGTTATTTTTAGAGACGTTGATGTATATAGGAGAAGCATAGAGTAGGGTTGAGATTAAGTGAGTTCTGGCTATAGCGGCCCTTGCTACTGGTGTAAGAAAGGGTTCGATTCTATAGAGGGATCCTAGTTTTCTGTTAACTAATTTTATTGTGGTATTAATGTGAGTATCAAAGTTGAGGCTGTTGTCAATTGTAATTCCTAAGAGTTTGGTGGTTGGGTCAGGAGAAATAAGAGTACCATTATTGGATGTGAGAGTGAAATGTAAAGGAGTGGACTTTTGTGTTGGTGTGAAGAGTAACAGTTTAGTTTCTTTGGGGTTTAGGAGGAGGCAGCAGTTAGAGAACCATTGTTCTACAGTATTGAAAGCTTTCTGGGTAAGAGACTAAAGTTCGGCTTGGAAAGTGGCTGAACAAATTATAGTAGAGTCATCTGCATATTGAATGCAGGTAGAGAGTGGAATGACTAAATGAAGGTCATTGATATAAATGGAAAACAGGAGTGGACCTAATATGGAGTCCTGTGGAACATCTAGGGAGATAGGAAGGTGATTAGATAGTTTATTTTGCCAGAGTACAGCCCGCTGTCGGTTTTCAAGGTAAGATGTAAAGCAATTCATAGATAGAGGGTCGGGTGAAAGGGATTTCAGTATGTGTAGAAGGAGTTGGTGATTAACCATGTCAAAAGCTTTAGCTAAATCAACAAAGACTGCAGAGGAAAGAATATTTTTGTTGCGGTTTTTGTTGATACAGTTTGTGAAGGATAGCAGGGCAGTGGTGGTACTGTGGAAAGGTCTTAATCCATGTTGACAGTTGGCTATTAGGTTGTGATGGAGAAGGTGGTTAAGAAGTTGTTTGTGAATGCACTTTTCCATTATTTTTGCAAGTGGGGATAGTAGAACTATGGGACGAAAGTTAGAAAAGTCATTGGAGTTCCCACCTTTAAGTAGTGGGATGATATGAGAAATTTTCCAGATAGATGGGATAGTGCCCTCATTTATAGTTCTGTTTATCAGAATGGAGATGGGATAGGCAATGGCTTTAGCTCCTTTTTGTAGGAATTCTGCTGGGAGTTTGTCAGCTGAAGGGGTGGTTGGTTATAGTTTTTGGATAAGGGAGCAGATATAGGATGTGGACACTGGTTGTAAATGAAATAATGGGGGTGGGTTGGTAGTGGGAATAGGCAGATTAGAGGTGTCGGGAGATAGATGGCTAGCAAGAGTTTGGATAGTATCAGTGAAGAAAGAATTAAAGGCATTGGTTGTTTGTGGTGGATTCTCAGGGTTAGAGCCTAGTGATTTGGGGGTGATAGTTTGGCCTGGGTATAGAAGTTTGTTAACACTAGTCCAAATTTTTTGTGGTTCCTTGAGGGAGGATTGTTGTAATTGGAGGTAATAGTTAAGATGGCTTTTTTTGTATTATTTCTGTGTTGCCCAAAGGTTTGGTGATCTCTAGGATTCTTAGTAGTACGCCATTTTGCCCAGGAGTTGTTTCTGCGAAGGATTAGTTGCCTAGTATTATTAGAGAGCCAAGGGGCTGCTTTAGCTTTATTTCTAGTAGAACGTGTTGGGGTGTGATGGTCCAGGATCTTTAAGAATGTGGAAGTAAAGTATTCAACTGCTGTATTTATAGGGAGAGATTTTAATGGTGTCTAATTACATTGTTTAAGTTCTGTTTGGAACAGCTCAGGGTTAAAATGCTTTTTGGTGCGTACTGTTCTGAAAGTGTTATGGAAAGTTAGGTTGGTTTTATGTCTGATAATGTATATTAGCAAATGGTCACTTAGGACGTCTGGAAGAGTTCCTGTTGTGTAAGCTTGATGAGGACTATTAGTTAGTGTCCAATCCAAGGTACTATTCTTTATTGTTAAGTCTATTAGTTCTGGTAGGGGAGTTTATAGTTTGTGAGAAATCATAAAGGTTAATATGGGTGGTGGGGTTTGTACTGCTACATGAATTCCCATCTGTACTAAAGTCCCCTAGGACTAGGGTTTCTTGTGGGAGATTAGAAGAAAGCCAATTGAGAATACATTCGAGTAAGCTAATGTTATTTCCTGGGGGAAGATATGCGCAGATGATATTTATGGCTTTATGTGTGTTAAGCTGGAATTTAGAGATAATTATTTCGGCATTATTATCTAAAGGTTGGTTAAGATTTACAGTGCTAACTTGTAGTTCTGCTTTGTAGACAATTGCTACCCCTCCACCTTCTTTGGTTGTGCGGTCTAGTCAAATTATGTTGTAACCTGGAGGGGTGATTTCATTGTCTTTTATAGTAGGTTTTAGCCATGTTTCTGATAAACATAGGATGTCAAATAGGTGGACATCTAGGAGGGCATGAACTTGAGCGATTGTATTGCAAATACTGCATATATTAAGATAAGCAATAGAGAGTGAATTGGACAGTTTGGTAGGAGGTAGGGTACTAGTTTTGTATTGGTTCCAGTTTGCAGTGGTAAGGGTAGAGTTTGGACCAGGGTTAGGATGAATGTTCCCCATCTATTAAGGAGTGCAGGATTGTAAAGTGTTTAGGGTGGAGAGGCTTACAATAGTAGTCAAATGATTTTTTAGTTTTTAGGTTGCTATACTTAATGTGTACTAGTCTGTGATATTTAGGTAGTAGGTAGCTGGGTTTGCAAATGAAATTTAGAATGTTTGGAGAGATAGCTAGTGTTGGTGTTGAAGTGTGCTTGGAAGGGTAGAGATGGGTAGAGTAAAGAGGTTTTTCATAGGAGGTTAAGAGATAGGTAGTGGTTAGAGCAGGTAAGAGTGAGACCAATATTAATAGTTGTAATTGGTATGACATGATTGATTTAGACATAATATTGGATAGTGAGGTGGGAATTAAAGTTGAAGTAGGTTTTATAGGGGGGGTTAGGAGGAGTGTCAGTAGGTGGTGTGTATTTACAAGGGGGGATAAAAGGTAAGGTATCAGTGGGTGTGTTGTGAGAATTGGGGCTGGGTGTGGTAATGATGTAATTTGTATGATTGGAGTTGGTGTAATGGGGGTGTGTCTTTAGAGGAATAAATCTAGGACCACTGGGGGCGGGTGAGAATTGGGGGCAGGGTAGGGGAGCGGAGTGAGCCCGAAGGGCGAACCAAGTGGGTAGAGACAAGAGAGTGGACTATCAAGGATGACAATCTGTAAAGTGGGAGAATTCTGCAGGTAAGTCTGAAAGTGAGAGAATGTAAAGGTAAGTTGGGAGGGTAGTAAGAAGAAAGTTAGGATGTCAGAGGAGTAGAATGTGATTAAAGATACCTTAGGACAAGGGTGAGAAGGTGAAGAGTAAGTCTGTGAAAAGTAAAAGCTGAAAAACAGGGTTAGGGAGGTATGGTAAAGAATAGTTGTGTGAATAGATATACAGAAAGCTTATGGTAAGGCACCACCTAGTGGCCAGTACTTTATTGCGGTGAATTGTTCGCCTACAGGGGGTAGCAGGCTACGGGAGAGGGGGAGATAGGCTAGTTATTAGAAGAGAGTGAGCAAGCTGGATAACAGGTTAGTTAAAGAAATAAATGATAAATGGGGGGTTGTTGGCTGCTGGCTAACCTGAGTGGGAAGCTTGCCTAACCTAGGAGAGTTTTTAAACATTAATATTAGTACAATGTTCTAGTAGCTGTTTCAGCACATACTTTCACTGTCTTTTAACAAAGGATGGTCTCTCAGGGAGCTGGTAGGTAAATTTCTAGTTTGGGTTATTTTTCAGAGGCGTCCAGCAGGGTGAATTCTGGTGTTTTAGTACAGGGATGTACTGGATCACAGGCTGGTAAATGTAGGAAGAGAGACAAAGGTGGTGAAGCAGACAATACTAGAATTAGAGAGCAAGTAAAGACTTATCACAGACACAGTTACATGTAATTACCTCAATAAAACATCAAAATACTCTATTTGTATATAAACGCCTAAGATTACAATATAAATCAGGTACAACTATGACTCTAAAAACTCTACAAAACGCAGACAGATAGCTAGGAAAGAAAGAGCTGCATATGCTTTTTACTTTAAAAATGAATACACTGACATTAGCTTTTAAATCAACAGTACATCAACAAAAACTTTTCAGGATCAGGCCTCTGATCAACTCTGCCCCAATAAAAATGAATTAAATATTAGCAAAATTAACTCTGCCCAATAAGAATGAATTAACAGTACAAGGGAGTGGAGGCGCTTACAGCAGCCCCACGTGCACAACGCTTACTATGTTTAAGTATGGAACATTCAAGCTATATTAAAGCGATTATTAGGATTCTGTACAAAAGTCCCTGTGTGTGTTTGTAGAGTGTTATGTAGGCGGCTGTGCCAAGGTACCGTACAATGACTTTACAGGGAGAATTAGAGCTAAACAGTAGCAAAAGTAACTTCTGCGCCAAAATAATGAATTAACAGTACAAGCCAGTAGAGCCGCTTACAGCAGCCCCCACATACTCCACGCTTACTATGTTTAAGTGAGAATGGGATATCCAAGCTATTTTAAAAGTGGTTATTAGGAGTATACACAAAAATTCCCTGTGTGTATCTGTAGAGCGTTAAGAAGGCTAATCCAGGCTGAGTAAAATTGACATTACAGGTAGAATTAGAGTAAAAATAAGTGGCAGAATAGACTTTGTATAAGAATTATGTATTAACAGTACAGGACAGTAGAGCCGCTTATAGCAGTTCCACGTGCACAACACTAACTGTGTTTAAGCGAGCATGAATATCCAGGCTACATTTCATAGGTTAACAGAACGCTATTCAAATAAACACCCTATTTGTGTTAATGTGCTAACTGTATAAGCGAGCATGAATATCAAGCTATGTTTCATTGATTAACAGAACGCTATTCAACTAAACTCCCTATTGGTGTCTGAAGAGCGTTTAAAAAGTACCAGGGCAATAAACACAGTAAAGTTGTGTCTGCAGCAGTAAAACCTCTAGTTACGTTCCCGCATGCACAACGCTATGTAGGTATAAGCGTTTGCAGTGACAGCATAGATCGTAATCAAATATTTAACACAGCAAACAGTTACAAACAAAAGTATGAAAGTAGATAATCCTAACTAAATAAACATTCACAGCACTTTCAGATATGGTCCCACGAGTATAACGCTTTATAGGTGTGAGCGTTAACAGCGACAGCGTTGGCCTCAGTAAATCATTAACACAGCAATCAGTTAAAAGATAAAAAGCAGGTATTCTTTTAAAAATAAGCAGACATTCTCATACCACTTAAAAAAACAATTATTTCACTTACTGTAGGTAATGTTGATGATTTCCATAATAATTTGTTCCACAGCTTTGCATATTAGACTAGTCAGACTAACACGTCTGTAGTTTCTGTGGTCGGTTGAGGGTCCACCCTTGTGAAGTAGGATAACCATTGCAGCCCTCCATTCTCATGGTGCATACCCTGTTTTTTAGGCTCTGAAACTCACTATGCTGAAACCAAGTATAGGGAAGGACATGTAAAGTGATGCAATCAGGACATTCACTAACCACCCTGGATTGCCCAACTCTATCTGGGCTCTGGTCAAGGCCAAGATCATCCAGTCCTCATCCATGACAGCAGAGGGTCTCTTTATCAACCTAGATGACCTAACTGACATCACTGAATAAGGATGAGACTGTATGTACCAGAACAGCTCCCGATACAAGGAAATGCTGCCAAGGCTTCTCCTTGGAATTGTCTCAGTAAGGACATAAAACTCAACTTGCGAGATGATTGTAGGGGAAACCTGACTGACCTCCTGGGGTGAATGAAATGGCCTCACTGGGGAAAAATCACTCCAGGCAACTTTGGGAGAAAAGGTTTTTTTTTTTTTTGTTGGTCTGGGTTCCTTGAAATGCCCCTTTTCTTTCACTTTTCATCTCTCCTTTCCTTTTTTGACCCTCTTCTGGTAAAAATCCCTTTAAAATTAGTTTGTCCTCTCATTCTTTAATAGTTCAGTGGCCAGGCTTCTTAAAAATTTCACAGCACATAGCATACATCTCATATGTATCATGGGGGAGATCCTATGCCTGTATTTCAAGCTTTTGCAAAACCCCAAGGTCTTGTCCTTATTGACTGAGATGAATACAATGGGGGGGGGGGATAAACAATCTGTAGCAAAGCACTCACAACCTATGTACCTAATACTAACCTATAAAATGTACTCTATGAAATACGTAACTATGCACTTTGCTTGCAGTAGACAGTTTGACTACAGAAATGGAGGCCCTTAGTAAGAGTACTGTTACGTAGGTCAGAATGACATGTCACAGGCATGCTTAAGTTGGCATAAACATACAGTTAGGATTGATGTTCCCTAGATCCTCAAATAGATTCACAGACTCTTACTAATGTTATGGCCAAAGGAGACCATCAAGAAGCTAATCCTCACCACTCAATACTGGCGGGACAGTAACCGTGTCCAATGTTAAACAAAATTTCTCCAAATATCCCCAGTGAAAAAGTGTGATCATATAATGTTCACATATTCCAACGATACCACAAGTTCAGAAGCAGCTAACAAATCCAGTAACGTGTTGTTTTTGGCAGACACTATCTACACTCTATTCCCCAATAGCAAAACAGTTGTTACGGAAAGCAATTAATAGCACTTACAAGGGGCCCCAAATACACACAATGAAGCTATGAATGTGATAATGGAGGTGAATGCACACCAGGGAAATGTGTTTAACATTATGAAAGGAGTAGCAACAAAAGAACCAATTGGCCATTTAATGCACCATTAGTCAGGAATGCAAGAAAGCCACCATTTTAACTTTCAGTGATTGCACCAGTATCAGTCCTCAGGGTGCGTGTGTGTCTTAGCAACAGAAGCAAAGCATAAAACGTACTTAGGGTAAGATTTTACAATTACCTGGGTACAGCATATTTGATAGCAATAAATTCAGTGAAAGAACCGCCAATTAGCTACAAGTCAAAACAACCAAATAATACCAGATGTTCCCAAAGTATGAACTGTCAGTAGTTGTTTCTCATATATTCACAGCCTACATAAAGTAAAAGCAGCCAGTAAATGCAAATCAGCATTGTATTGCAGTAACACAATGAAAAGTACAAATTAAATGTATTTTCATTATACAAATGTGCTTGTTTCAGAGATTTATAAGTCTAAACACAATAATCACTAGTAGGTCAATTGGTATCATTAAACTGCCAAGGTTTTTATACTTGTACAGAAGTAATGTTTGAATTTTTATTCGCCTATGCATACATTGTTCATATTTTCTTACATGATTTAATTATGTTTGTCTCATAAGTATGCTCTGTGACAACGTAATTGTTGTTTTTAGTTTTAATCCTACTCCTCAGTTTTGCTTTTGTAACTTTTACTGTTTTTTTCTCAAACTCTTATATTTTGTACATTTGCCATTAAGCCCAAGCAGTGGCTGAATAGGGTGCTGTACCAGCCTACTGAACCGGCAAACAAAAACTAAATAAAGACTAAGTAAAGTTGGTTTTCTTACTCCTGGATGTACCCATTCTCCTTTTTATGTACTAGCTAATCAGTTAGTACAGATGATTAAGCTTGTGGTCTAGGGTTTGATTCCCTCAGCCTCCATTTGCCTACTCTGTGACATTGAAAAAAAAAAATCACTTAACCAGTCAGTGTTTTGGGGGAATTCGGAAACTAGACTAGACTCTTCAATGGTCTAGTGGACCACATACCTAGTAACTACCTCTGAACCTTGCTGCAACATTGGTTGCCAGTTTAATGTTCTCTATTTAGAATCCTCATTAATTAGCATATTTACAGGCACATAGAACACTGTGAAATAATCATAAATGGAATACTTACTCATTTGTATAACTCTCAGAATTTTAGCTCACAAACATAAAATTCGGTTTCACAACAGTAAATCAGTGGTGTAGGCGGGTGTGGAAACTTACATTGCTGCAACATAATGCAATGGCATCTTGTCCTTAAACCACATTACGTGATAATGGATTCAGTTCTTCTCTAAAACTAAGACTATAATACAACTGCTTTTCTGCAGCTAGACTGCATTTACACTCATGGCTAACACCTTTAAATGTGAAAAAAATAATTCTTAAAAAAAAAAAAAATTTAAATAAGTAGGTGCACTTACTCACTATTTCACTTATACCTTTTTATTGCTACATTCCAAAGTACAGATTATAATTAAGAAGTGATTAATTATAGGGAAGGGATTGTGCAGGGTTCACCAACAATGCTAGAGTTAGACCATAAGGGGGAAGAGGAAAAAAAAGTGATAATGTTGCACTTTCTCTCTAAAAGTATATGTTTTGCAAACAACGACCATTACTCTTTTCCAGTGGCACACTGATAGCTCTGAGTATGCCAGAATAAGTAGTAACCTGCTAACATTAGTTACTGTTTGCTAGCTGTTCCAATGGTTTCCTCCTACATTCCAAAGACATGCAATAGGCGGATTGGATACTCTATCTTGGCCATAGGTGTGAGTGTGCGTGCAAGTGTGTGGTGTGGAGGAACTCCCTTGGCAGGTCTAGCCACTTGGTGGTGTAAATCTTGGCTCTAGATGACTGCCACTGTTGAAGTGACACCCCAACCCCATATGCAAAAATGGGGAAAATGGTTGTAGATGGATTGATGCTAGCTCTACAGCTGCCTGTTGCATGTCTCGTGTATTCAAATGAGACAGGCAGGCTGGGTATACGTTCAAGTCATTTATTATACGTACGCACATCAGGGTGCAGCAGTTTCAAGGATCAATGCTACCTTTGTCTTCTTTTCATGGGCTACTACATCTGGTGAACTGTTGGTAATGGGCAATCCCATGTGATATAAACTTCATCATTTGCTATAATGTTTTGTGGCTTACATTTCCAGTGCTTCTCAGCTACTTCAACACTGTAATGTTTATATAATCTCCAGTGCAACAGTCTTGCCATAGTATTATGCCTTTCAGTATACAGGCCCGCTGCCATAAATGTATCACACCCTGTAATAAGATGCAAGCCTGTTTCCAATTCTGTTTTACAAAACCTGCTTTGTTTTTTTTCTCCCACGTGCTCAATGGACTTTGTAAACCAATGTGTATGTAGACCACTATCTTGGGTCACCAATATTAACCTTTTGCTTTTTGGTTTAAATTTGACTCTCCTTAACCATTCCTGTGTCAGATCCTGATCGACATGAGGTTGTTTCAGGTGTTTTCTATACTTACAACTATATTTATGCCTTTTCCACATTTCTTGCCTTTTCATCTGATCCTTCACTTTGTAGTCTTTCTTTTATTTTCTGGCACATTCTGTTGCAGCCTGATTTTTGTCAACATCTGGTTTGATTTCCATTTCCGCTTGATACCGATATGCTTCTGTTAAACTAAGCAGGGTCTCTTCTTGTTTTAAAAGGTTTCACTGTGTTTGGATCTTGTGAGGTCAGCAGATATATATATATACAGTCCTATGACTGCAGATCTATACATGTAATACATTTCAAGGAGGACCATACCTCCTTCAGAACAGGGAATAAATAATCTTCGTATATACTAATTTTTATAAATCATTTGATAAGCATGAGGCAATTTTCTTTGTTTTCCTGTCCTACTAATCTACCAGCTTTTGGGGCCAGTCAGCCACCCCAAAACTGTAAGTTAGAAGAGGAAAACCAAATCGGTTTATAGACTGGACTTTGTTCCTAGATGACAGGGCTATTTTCAGTATTACTTTTAGTCTTCTAAAACATTCCTTGCCAAGTTTTGTTTGCAATTGTTCATGTTTTATGGTTGATCCTTCATCAACTCCCAAATATTTATACATTCCTTCCTGCTCAAGTTCCTTTATATCACATTCCTGTCCCAGACTGATATTTTATTGGTACTGCAGCTTTTGTACATTTATCAAGACCAAATGACATTCTTATATCACCTGAAAAAGTTTTGACTACTTGTGGTTGTGTTTTCAGTTCCTCATCTGATTAGCTATACAGGTTTAAATTATCCACAAAAAGAAGATGAGAAGTCTTTAGACCATGACATAATTTGTTAAGTAGTCGACTTAATGGGTTAAGGGCAAGACAAAAGACCAAGGGTGACAAAGAGGCACCCTGGAGTATTCCCCTTTGAATTTTAATCCCTGGGATAATCATTTGTCCTTTATCATGATTCCGCTGCAAAGTGGTTGCCCCATGTTTCATGGTCACTGTAATGTAATTGATCAATGTAGGGTGTATCTTGTACATCTGTAAGTACTCCTGCATCTATGAATGTGGGATGCTCTCAAATGCTTTTTGTAGTCCATCCATGCCAAACTTAGATTCTTCCTCTTTTTACAATTCTCCATTATGACTTAATTTAAAAACAAATGATCCTTTGTTCCATATGATTTTCTTTTGTTACCCCTTTGTTCTATTGCCATGATTAAGTTTTCTTCTAAATGTCTATAAACTGTATCGGCATCAATTCCAGTTTACAGTTTATACATCACTGGAAGGCAAGTTACTGGTTTATAGTTTTTAGGATGGCTTGTAGGTTGCCCTTAAGGAGGAGTGTGTTTTTTCCTGTTGTTAAACAGGTTGGTATCTGTTCAGGATGCACATATAAATAACTCTTACTCAGGGCTAAATCGTTGTGCAAAGATGTTAATACTTTTAGCAATAAATTAGGTACTGCATTTGGGCTTGGGGTTTTCCAGTTAGAAGCTTTTATTAATTTTGTTTCAGTTTCTTTGACCATTACTTCATCTCATTTCATATCCTGTACATTTGACCTTTAACTGTCTCTTTTACTTCTGGTATCCATTCAGCATCTTTGCTATGTTCCTCAGGGTCTTCATAGATTTTTCTCTAAAATGTATCTATTTCTTCTTTTTTGGTGGTATTTCTATTCCTTTTGCCTTGTTTCCCAGTTCTCTATAAAAGTTTTTTGGGGCATCAATGAATTGCTTATTTTATACTTTTTCTTTACATTTACCTGCATATCGTTTACGTTTTTGCATCTGTGCTGATATGTTTAGTTTATTATTTGCAGTTGTGTATGACAGATCCAGGTCTGTTCTGATACTGCACAATGCTTTTATCACGTCTATCTGAGTATTTTTGCTGATCTGTTCCCTCTTCTGTACTCTTCTAACAGTGACACTTCTTGTTTTAATTGTTTAATGGTTTTCTCTACTCGATACTTCCATGATGGCATTTGATTTTTTTCTCTTCCTTTCCCTCACTGCCCTGTGGTTTTGTGGTAAGGCTTTATCTGTTATTAATTTAGCGACACATAATATATCCTATTTGCTTCTGTTATATCGCACGAGTTTCTATTAGTCTTGATTACTGTGTTCATTTGTTTTATCAGACTTCTAACATTTTAGGTATTATTAACTTTCTATAACCTAGAAGTGATGAACTTCACGACACCCATACAGACAGACAATAGAGGTACGACTACTGAATCCTACACAAATGCACTTTATAATCACTTACACAACAGAAGGAAGAAACTGTTGAAAAAGAGAGTAAAATCCCATGAGTGGAGGAGCTCCCTGGTCAGCCTCAGTAAGAAGCTGCGATCCATGATAAAATCCTCCAAAGCTAGTTACTAAAACAAAATCGCCACTGATTTTAAAGACAACCACAAAGAATTCTACAGCTATGTCAAGAATCTCAATGGCAACACCCAGATCTGCTCTGAGTTACAGCACAATGGCACTAAATATAAAGACCCAACTGACATTGCCAACATCCTGGCAGATAGGTTCAGTGCTAACTTTAACCCCTCTCACCCCCTAAAGAGCCCATTTCTATACCGGAAGAATCCAAAGTTCCTGTAATCACGACTGCACAGGTAAAAACCACACTCTCCAAAGCCAAGAACACAGCATCCATGGGACCAGACATCACAGGCTGCGTTCTACACGAACTACAGAATGAACTGGCACCCCACCTAAGTACCATGTTCAATCATAGCCTCACCTCAGGCTTTGTGCCCACTGAATGGCGCACAGCGACAGTTATCCCACTCCACAAGGGGGGAGCCACCACGGACCCCAGGAACTACTGCCCCATTAGCCTGACGAGCCTGGTCTACAAGGCCATGGGATGTATCATCATGGAACTTAAAACAAAGACATTGGTAATCTCCAAACTCTGGACCCTACCCATTTCGGGTTTGTAAAAGGCAGATCATGTCTCCTAAACCTGATAGACTTATTTGAAGCAGTCACCAAAGCCATAGACGAGGGTAAGGTGGTTCACACAGCCTATCTAGACCTTGCCAAGGCTTTCAACACCATCCCCCACGCTGGAATTATAGATAAACTCACTAAACTAGGTATAAATCCCTATGTCACAAGATGGTTTGCCAACTGGCTCACTGACAGAACCCACACTGTGAAAGTAGCAGACTCCAAATCTGACTTCAGACCAGTGACAAGTGGAGTACCACAGGGTTCAGTCCTGGGTCCTCTCCTGTTTGGTATCTACTTCTCTGAAGTACAGGCTAACACAGAAGGTCTTTGGCTAATGAAGTTTGCAGATGACTGCAAACTAGGAGCCATAATCAAAACTCCTAACGATGTGGACATCCTACAAAAGGGCCTCACTGAGACAGATGCCTGGTGTCAAAGCCATGGCCTCAAGCTCAATGCCAAAAAGTGCATTGTCATCCCCTTTGGTAAAAATTCTGTACCCATGAACTACAGCATAGGCGGTAGTATACTTAACACTGAAAGTGTGATAAGAGACCTTGGGACACAGGTGGACCAGTAGCCTCTTCTTTGATAATCACATCGCCACAGTAGTCAGGAAATCCTTCTACGTGGCACACCTCATCACCAAAGGTTTCTCATCCAGAAAAAAAAGAGGTCATTGTTCCCCTCTACTCATCACTCATTAGACCCATTATGGAGTACAACACCCCTTTTGGTATGTACCTCACAAGACATCTACAACAACTGGAAAGGCCGCAGAAATACCTCACAAAGAGGATTACCGGCCTCAAACAGATGCCCTACACAGACCGTCTCAAAAAACTCTAGCTTTACTCCGTCACATTTCGCCTACTCAGAGGTGATCTCTGCCTAACATACAAAGCTATGTCAAACCCAGAGCTGTTGGACATGCTCCACTTAAAGAAGTCCCAATCCCTCTGAGCTACACGCTCTAGGGACCTAAACTTTGTCACCACAATAAACAGAACATGCCGGAGGGATAGATTCCTGTCCCATAGACTTTCCATACTCTGGAATAAACTACCTATCTATATCAAACTAAACTCCTCATTAGCACTCTTCAAGAAAAATCTTGATGATTGGATGGGAAATAGGAAATTCACCCCGGGGATCACTTCTGTGGCTCTGCTCGACAGTGGCACAGGAAAATAATTTTCTTGGGTGGCAAAAGCCAGGGTACCTTTTTGGCTGGGCTTGTATAGGCCCTAGGACCGATAGCCTAGAACCTACCTATGAACCTATTTCTTTCATTGATCTTAATATGCCTATCCATCTCTACTAAATCAAGCAACTCTTCTCCTAGTTCACTTTCTTTAAATCTGAGGGCACATTCTTTGTTCTCTGTTTCCTGCAGGCATTCTGCAGAAAGTTGCAGAACATGCTCCTGTGATATATTATCTTAAATCTCATCCTGTGTCATCTGTTGCTCTTTCATATGGGAACTCACTAGGTCTATCACTCCACAACATTGACTTCATCAGAGTTGCCATCGTTTTACGTTCCTTCTCTTGCGGTGCAACTACAACTGAGCTTTTATATTGGTTTCCTAAAGCTCTAAAGTATCTTCATATGGCAACTGATCAGATGCTTCCTGCCTCACTGGCTTCTCCCTAGTTTGGGGACTATTTGTTCTCTCATGCTGTTATGTGACCAGAGTTGGATTTTCTACACTAAATCCTTCACTTCACTGGTAATCCATAACTTTAGTTTCTATTTCTTCAAAGTCTTCATTACTTCTCTTCTTTTCTTCTTCCCCACTTTGTTTTCTTTTTTTTTTTTTTTTTGTATTGAAACATTTTACATATCTGTATGTTTCTGCCTGTATTTCTCTTCAAATATCTTTGGTGCTGCTATTTGTATTGATTAGTTCTGCTTTCTCCTTTGCATAAATATTGCACTATATTAAATCCCTTTTTCTTTCCCATGTCCATATTTCTTATTCAGATCTCTCTCACTCGTCCCGTTTTTCCTTACTTTGGGGACTTGTTGTTCCATCATGCTGTGAAATAACCTACGTTAAACCCTCTACACTAAATCCCTTACTTCTCATGTATTCCAAAACTGCAACTTCTATTTGTTTAACTTCTACTTTACTAATCTTCTGTTCTATGTTCCTCCTTTGCGATCTTAATTTTTGTGTTGTGACATCTTCCATATCTGGGTGCCTCTGCCTTTGTTTCTATTTAAATTATCTTCGGAGCTGCTTTTTGTATTGATTAGTTAGTCTGGCTTTCTCCTTTGTATAAATACAGCACCGTATTAGATCTCTCTTTCTTTCCCATGTCCATGTTTCTTTATATCTTTCAAAAATCTCTACATTTTGTTCTTTATATTTTCGCACTTCCTGAGTTGCTTCTTTTTCCAAATCGTCCAAGGTTCCTTGGTCTACATAACGTTTTTCATGAATCTGTTGTTTTAATGAACACAAATTTGCACGTGAAGCTTTTGCAGTTTCCTTGTGCAAGTATTTTTCTTTCCTCTAATTTCTCTCCATTTTTTTGTACATCTTCCATCTGGAAATTCTTGGCTTTTTGCATAACAGTAACAATACATTGTGTCTTTCTTATCCTCAGTAGTCCACTGTCATCTTTATGGCTCTTTTTTTGGCCTGTCAGTTTTTCTTGACTACTGCTTCCTTCTACAATGGGGGGGGGGGGGGGGGGGTAATCCTCCTCCTGAGCTTGGCCTAACACCACTGTATGAATGTTACTGTGTCTTGAGGTTTCTATACCGCCATTTTGTCTAGTCCTGGCACCAGTGCACCTACTAGGACTGGGCACTTTTTTGTCCTGGGACTTGTGCTCCCAGTTGTATTTTTAATTTTTTAACTCACTTCTGTTCTTGATATATGCTACATAAAATACAATCTAAATATCAGTGTCATCTTGGTGAGGTTTTGTAAAAAGAGGGCTCACCTTGTGAAGGTACTCACCACGTCTTGAGGATGAATTCAGTTCCAGCAATACTACTATCCTGTGATTGATGATTTTATCATTCTCCACCTGGCATTTTCATTATGAATTTGATATGTATGCACATTTATTCCATAGTTTATTCCATGGGGGGGGGGGGGGGGGGGTTACAGTTATTATGTGTTCACCAAAGTCATATACCTTATTCATTAGGCCACATGGTCAACCCATACGATTTGAGTCTTTGGTTAGTACCCCCACACTTAACAATTGATCAAGAGTTGTGTATTCTACTGGTGTGCACGCAAGTGTTGCTGGCCTAAAGACTCAGACCAAGTTTGTCATCAGCCACTGTCATCAATGAGCTCAATGATGTAACTATTTAAGGTGCCTTCCTAACGCACAGCATCCGTTATTATACCCAGAGTCTCTGTCGAATCCTGTGTCTGAGGTTACAGCATTTCTATAGAGCTTGGCATCCACACCAGAGTTTCCAGTGTTGGCTTGCATCTAGCGCCATCTAGTGCCATCCTAGCAAAGCTAAGTACTTCAAACTGAAATTTTGCACTTTTATAAGTTATTCAAAAGTACAGCTGCTGCATTTTACAATTATTTATTGTATCTTTCTGAATTTTATCATTGCAAAGTGCCACCGATTCTTCACTTGCCTTTCTGCTGTTTTCTGCACTGTAGTCATTGTAAAAGTGTGTGTTTCTAGCTAGCTGTTTAAATATTTGTGTTGGTATTCGATTTTAGTTTACTGTACTGTTGTTTTACATTAAGGAGACTTGGAATGTTTTTTTCTTGCAGCAGTAAAAACAGTAAAGAAAGTAGCCTGGTCTGTCTGAGTTGGGAATTAACACAAGATTTTAAGTGAGATTGTTTCATTGGCCACAGGGCTAAGTAGTCAATTTAGTCATTTTTAATGCTTCTATAAATTTTGCACGTTTGCATGACATTGCTCATCACACAGTGCCCTTTATAGATGCAGGCACCTAGAATTGATATTTTCCATATAAAATTACCATTGAAACTTCACTAGTACTCAGTTGCCAAAGAGCAAGAGCAACTAGTTAGAGACTCCTGTTTTTCCTCTATACATCTACAGTAAAGTTTTGATCCCACACAAAAAGGGCCTGTAACTAAGGATACAAACGTTTCTAATCCAGCATTACATAAATTGTTCAGTTCCTCACTTTTCTTAAACCTCATTCCTCCTCTAAAACATTTTTCTGCATCTATTTTTGCCACATTGTCCACTTTTTTCTGTGCAATTTACTAACGATCAAAGATAAAGAACAACATGCAAAGAAATCCAAAAGCATGTCTTAAAAATCAAATAAAACTTTAATTATACATGTAGGTAAGTGTTTTTGAGTCTCAAAGGATGCTTCATAAGACCATAAAAAATAACACAAACACACTGCTTAAATACACAACTTGAAACAAAGCAACTGCCAGAGCTATTTGAACAGGTCACGTGACTTCATATGTGGTTCTAAAGGTACAGTCTCATTCAGACCATATCCCTTATCTGCTTGAAACAAAATAATCCACCTCATTTCACATTCCTCTGTTTTATTAGTAAGAGCTTCCATTCTCATACTCTCTGAAAACAGCTGCAGCACTAAAAAAGTAAAATTATGTCCAGAACCTTGACAAGATATATGCATTATTCTTATCTGATTTATGAATTTCACAAAGATGTTCACGTATATGCTCACAAAGAGAACGGTTGGTCTTGCCCACATAAATGACCGGGCACGGGCAGACTTGGCACTTAGCTAAGTACACTAGGTTCTTACTCTTGCAATCAGCAAAAAGTATAAACTTTCTTGGTAGTACGGTGAATAAAAAGTCTCTCCTGACCTATATATTTACATAGATTGCAAGTCCTACAACTATAGGTACCTGCATGTTGTGAAGCAACATGTGAGGCGTAGTTACATTTACAACATAAAAGGCATTTCAAAGATTTCTGATTCTTAAAACAGAACCTGGGTGCCCCCCACTACCATTTCTTTAATCCTATCATCTACTGTCAGAATGTGCAAGTTCTTTTCCATGATTTCATAAACTTTATTAACATTAGAAGAATAGAAGACAGGCACCCCTAATTTGTCAGGGCAAGAGCTGTTACTGAGATCCTCAGATCTATTAGAAACCTACAGATCTGAGGAATGCAGTTTAGCTTTCCCAGACCTATCTATACTGTCAGGGGTTAAAAATCTATTGATTTCTGTATTAGTGTACCCCCGTCAGAAAATTCATTCTTCAGGTTACTTAAGAGCACTTTTAAGACTTTCATCATCATTATTAAGTCTAGACATTCTCATACCTTCCCTCTTGATAACATTCCTGTGTGTGTGTGTGTGTGTGTGTGTGTGTGTGTGTGTGTGTGTGTGTGTGTGTGTGTGTGTGTGTGTTTGGGGGGGGGGTGCATACTGATCCTATGCAGGACATTATTCTTTCTGCATGGTTTCCTAAGCAACTTAGCAGTCAAGATGAAATCTGAATTTTTAATAACTCTTAACACCTAGAAAATCTCTGAGAAACTCATAGTGAATCTCAAGAACAAGGTCAGTGAGTTCAGAAATTCTAAAAACTCATGTAGAGCCCTAATGAAGCCTGTACACAAGAGAAACATATCATTCACAAAGTGTTTATAATACCAGACATGGCTCAAAGACTGGTTGTTAACTAAAACCTGTGTGGTTTCCCATTGTGCCATGATCATGTTGGCATAAGAATTGGCACGTGTGGTGCCCATCACTACTCCTGCTTTCTGAATGTAGTATTCAATCTCAAAAACAAAAACATTGTTCTCCAAGACTATTTCCAGGGATGGTCCGCTCCTGTTCTCTGTCTAGGCTTATGAATACTGGCTAAAACATGGTCTTTCCCATATGCCTTTTGCATAGGTAGGGACTAAAGGGGAAGGTGCCTTGACTTGCATCAAAAATAAACATACCCCAAGACTGGTCATACGGGATGATGACCTTAAGTGTCTCTATGTTTAAATCATCACAGGTAAAACCCCATACCATATCCTTGCTAGCTATAGGTACTCCTCTATGACCCACAATACCTGCAACACATATTTAAACTTACTGGAGACACTGAACACAAACACCCTGTTCCAGATAGTCCATATGCTTACTAGGGCAAACATACTGGATCTGTTCCATCATTAATTCTGGTGAACACTGCACCCCCACCCCTCAGTGTAACGTCCTCTCTGGTAAGGTCAGACTACAAAGCTGTCTCATTTGAAATAACAAGGAGCTGTTCCAAGGCAAACTTCCTTCTATTAAGTGACAATCTAGAAAAAATTCAAGCTCCCTTCCCCAACCCTGACAACAATGCAGCCTACGTGGAATTGCTCATGGGAAACCTGTAGAATAATGTTAACAGATGCATACAGGAAGCTATGACTACCTGGAATAAGCACAAAAAACAAGCCACCCTGGTAGAATCTCAACATCAATAGGGCTGTATAACAAAAGGAAAAAAGTCATGGCAAAAATTAGGAAGCGCAGTGCCAAGCAGGATAAGAACGCTCTCAAAAATCTAAATATGCAACTCAAGGGCAAATCAAGTCTACTAAAGAAAAATTTAAAGTACAAATAGCTTCCTTGGCCAAGGACAATCTTAAGACTTTCTTTAGTGATGTCCACAACCTCAAAGGCAGTGCACAGCAATGTGCAGAACCAATTGTAAATGGATCACCACCACACAAGGAAGGAAGCCAGTGATTACCTTTATATTTTATTAAAATTATAGACCAGTCCAGTGGTAGATCCACAATGTAGTCCCACAAAACAGGTAAAATATGCACACACTGGATCCAATAAAATCTGGTTAGCAGCAAATACAAAGCATAAAATGCAGACTCCTCAATGACATTCTTAATTCATTCCATACGTAATTAACTTCAGAATTAAAGTACATTCTAACTTCCAAAGTTGTCTTTTAATATCAAAGTCATACGTTTGTTGTACTTGCCCCAAAATTGTAGCTTGTAAGCCTGGTATATTTCCACTGTGACATTCTTTAAAATGTGATGCAACAGGACTTTCTTCTTTGCCCTTCTTAACATCCCTAATATGTTCCTTCAACCTTTGTTTAAAACTTCTTTTACATTCCCCTATGTATACCTTACCACAGGGACATTTCAAACCATAAACTATTCCAGTACTGTCACAGGAAAATCTCCCTTTGCACTTTTCATTAATTTTATCAAAACTTTTTACTACATACTGGCAACAACTGCACTTTCCACAAGGGAAAGTACCTGTTGCACCTACCCCAAACTCCTATGACTTACAGGCAGCTGAAACTTGCCATGCACCAAGAAATCTCTTATACTTCTAACTTTCAAATAAGAAAACATAGGATACTCATTTGCTCTTATTTTTTTTGTGTCTTTCGGCTTTTTCCGGTTAGGGGTCGCCACAGCGGCACTCCGGTCCGCTAATGATTGGCAGTTGATTTTTATGTACCGGCTTGCCAGGTCTGACGCACAGCCTTCAACAAAGGTATGCCCATTCACGCATGTCTCCACGCAGAAGACACTCTGAGAATCGAACCGGACAGCGTCTTACTGTGAGGCGACAATGCTACCGCAGCACCACCACCGCGGGTATACTCATTTGCTCTTATATTAAGTAATTTTTTTTTCTAAACTACCCCAATAATATTTTACCAAATTTATTAAAACTTCTGTAAACACTGTATATCTGGTCACATAACATAATTTTTGTTTATCCTGTTGATGCACTCTGCCTTGCATGCTGTAACTGCTTTTAGTATTATTTTGTTGCACTACCCTCCTTTTATTTTCTTCCACCACTGTTTCCTTGTAACCTCTAGTTACAAACATGTGTGCTGTTTTTTTGTATTTCCTTCTCACACTCTTTTTTTTATCATTACATATTCTTTTTATTTTAAGAAATTCCCCATAGGGATATATTTAATAGTGTGTGTGTGTGTGTGTGTGTGTGTGTGTGTGTGTGTGTGTGTGTGTGTGTGTGTGGGGGGGGGTGACAGCTTTCCCCATGCAGTATATGACTACTCCCTTCTAATTTTCTATGTAAACTTGTTTGTATTCTACCATCATTTATACCTTGCAAAGTTATATCAAGAAAGTTTACTTTAACACCTGTCTGTATTCCATCAAACTTGACATTATAGGGATTTATCTGAATTTTTTTCACAACTGTATTCACTTCTTCCCACCCCCCTTCACAAATGAATATTAAATCATCTATAAATCTATAATAACTTATGACATATTTCCTAAAAAATTCATTACTATATACACATTTGTTTTCAGACATGCCCCATGAAAAGATTTGCATACATGGGAGCAAAATCTGCCCCCATGGCTGTTCCACAAAGCTGCCTATAAAGTTCCCCACTGAACTCAAAGATGTTATTATTTTTTATAACTGTAAATGGAACCATCTACACTGAGCCACATGATATAGCAAATCTACTGGCTGAAAAATTATTCAGCTTTTTACCCCTCTCTTCCCCAGCCATCCCTGAGGAAAAAAAAACATCTAACGGAACCTCCTCCTCCTAACACAATCATTAGTGAGCAGATCCTTGACTTACGCTGCCAAGAAAACAGCTTAGAAGGGCACTGATAATATCCCAGGATGCCACTTAGACTGTACTGACCTCTCAGGAACACTAGGGTCACTATTTAACCAGAACTTCACAAAGGCTTCATGCCATGTGAATGGAAAAATGCAACAGTCATCCCTCTTTATAAGGGTGGGCCATCAGTGGACCCTGGTAACTACATATCCATAAGTCTGACTAGTCTCAAATGTAAAGCTCTGGAAATAATTATCAAATAACTGATTGATGACATAGGACACCTTCAGATGCTAATTTCTACCCAGCTTGCCTTTATCAAGGGCAGATCATGCCTACTCAACCTGGTGGACTTCTTTCAGAAGGTCACCAAAGCAATGGATAAGGGCAAAACTGTACATACTAGCTACCTTAACCTGGCAAAGGCATTTGATACAATACCGCACACAGGCATTGTAGACAAACTCACGGAATTAGGTATAAATCCCTATGTCATCCGGTGGATAGTCAACTGGCTCTTAGATTGGACCCAAGAAGTTAGGACAGTGCAGTCCACCTCTACAAAGAGGCTGATCACTAGTGGAGTACCTCAGGGCTCTGTGCTGAGTCCACTGCTATTTGGCATCTACTTCTCTCAACTCAAGACCAACATCAAGAGCCTTTGGCTGACCAAGTTTGCAGATGATTTGCAAACTAGGTGCAGTCATAGACTCCCTCCCAAGGCACTAATATTCTCCAGGAAGGGCTGACACAGATGAACAAATGGTGTCATAGCTATGGTCTAAAACTCAACATTATATATCCTTTGGGAAGTCAACTACGCCTGGAAACTGCCTCACTGATAACACACTCCTGAGAGTAGATCCAGTAGTCAGGGATTTGGGAAAACATGTAGCCAGTAACCTGGTCTTCATTTTTATGGTAATAAAGAAATCATTCTAAGTTGAGAAACTTATAAACATAGACTGGGAGCATTACTCTAGCTCCAACACCCTAGCCCAAAGGTTCCTAGAATTTATAAACTCAAATGCTATGGAACAACTTGTTACCACTCCCACAAGAGTGAAAAACATACTGGACCTGATCATCACCAATATGGGGACTCTATGCTCCAGACCAGAAGTGTATCCCTCACTGATAAGATCAGACCATAAACTAATCTCACTGGATATTCACATCCCGACCCCACCCCCTGCCCAGAAAACCACAGTGAAAAACTTCTCTAAAGCAAATTTCACACTCCTCAAAACCAAGGTGGAATCCTTCAAAGCCCCCGAGCCTGTGGAAAATACTGCCCAGACAGCAGAATCCTTTATAAACGCATTCTATGAACACCTTCAGGAATGCATGGATCATGCAATCCCAAATAAAACCAAGACCCAATCCTCCAAAGGCAGACATCCTGTCTGGTGGACCCCAGCCAAAACAAACTATACAATAGAAGGAGGAAGCTACTACATGATAGAGCAAAATCCCAAAAAGGGAAGGCATCTCTGATCATTATTAGCAAAAAACTACGAGCACTCATAAAATCGTCTAAGGCCGGCTTCGAGAGGAAAAATTGCACAGGACACTAAGGATAATCACAAGGCTTTCTTTAGTTATGTTAGGAACCTGGGTGGGAATTCCCAGATATGCTCAGAATTAGTCCAAAATGACAAAAAATACATCGAATCCACAGACATTGCCAACACCCTAGCTGACAGGTTCAGCGCAAACATCTCCCCTCCCCTCCCCACCAAAAGGGCAAATATCTATGCCAGCAGAGTGCTGCCCTCCTGACATCTCAGATGCTCAGGTAAGAGCTGCCCTCTCCAAAGCAAAAAACACAGCATCAATGGGACCAGACGGTGTCCCGGGCTGCGTCCTACATGAACTCCAAGAAGAGCTAAACCCAAACATAAAACTACTGTTCAATCTCAGCCTTACTACAGGATATGTACCCAAAGAGTGGCGTACACAACAGTGGTCCCTCTCCACAAAGGTGGTGCCTCAACGGATCCTGGAAACTATTGCCCCATAAGCCTGACTGGCTTGGTCTGCAAAGCTATGGAAAGGATCATCATGGACCTCATAAATAAAGATATTGGGGACCTACAGACACTGGATCCTACCCAGTTCGGCTTTGTTAAGGGCAGATCCTGCCTCTTAAACCTGGTCGATTTCTTTGAAACAGTCACCAAGGCCATTGACGAGGGGAAGGTGGTCCATACAGCCTACCTGGACCTCGTAAAAGCCTTCGATACAATACTCCACTCGGGCATTATAGATAAGCTCACCAGCTTAAATATAAACCCCTATGTCACTAGATGGGTTGCAAACTGGCTCAAGAACAGAACCCACATGGTTAGAATTGCTGAAGCCATGTCAGACTCCAAACCAGTTACAAGTGGCATCCCACAAGGTTCAGTCCTGGGACCTCTCTTGTTCGGTATATATTTCGCGGAGGTACACGCCAACACGGAAGGACTGTGGCTGACCAAGTTCGCAGATGACTGCAAACTGGGTGCCATAATCTACTCTCCAGCTGACACAAGCATCCTCCAAAAGGGCCTCATAGAAACAGACAACTGGTGCCAGAGCCATGGCCTCAAGCTAAACGCCAAAAAGTGTATAGTCATCCCCTTTGGCAAAAACAAAGTGCCCACAAATTACCACATAGGTGGTAATCCATTAAGTACAGAAGAAGTAATTAGGGACCAAAGTTGATAGCAATCTGTCATTTGACAACCACGTGGCCAAAGTGGTTAGAAAAACATTTTATATAGCCCACCTAATCATGAAGGGATTCACATCTAGATCAGGGGAGGTCATCTTGCCTCTTTACTCATCCCTCATCAGGCCCATAATTGAGTACAATGCCCCTTTTGGGATGTACCTTACCAGACACCTGCAGCAACTGGAAAGACCCCAAAAGTACCTCACCAAGGGGATCAAAGGGCTCAAACAGATGCCATATGCTGCCCGGTTAAAGAAACTCCAGCTCTACTCAGAGGCATACCGCCTGCTCAGAGGCGATCTGTGCCTGACGTATAAAGCCATGTCCAACCTGGAATTAATGGACATGCTGCACCTCAGAAAATCCAAATCCCATCGAGCTACGCATTTGAGAGACTTGAACCTCAGCACTGAAATAAATAGGACATGCTGGAGGGACAGATTCATAACTCAGAGGCTTCCTTCACTCTGGAATAAAATCCCAGTCCAGGTTAGGCAGAGTCCCTCATTGACTCTCTTCAAGAGGAATCTTGATGAGTGGATGGGAGATCGTAGGTTTACCCCGGGTATCACTTCTGTGTCACTGTTAGACAGAGGCACAGTATACTAACCTCGAAAAAGGGCATAGCAAAATTAATTTAAAATGGGTGGCGAAAGCCAAACACACTCTGGCTAGGCTTATAAATGCCCTAGGGCAGATAGCCTAGTATGAACCTATGAACCTATAAGCATCTAGGTCCAAGGAAATTATCATTCCACTATATTCGGCCCTCAACAATCCCATCATCGATTACAATGCTTCTTTCAGTATGTACCAAACCAAGCACATGCAATGTCCACAAAGGTTCCTTACAAAAAGAATACAGGGCATGCACAACATGTCCTAAGTGGATCACCTCAACACCTTATCCCTGTACTCTATCCCCTACAGACTGTTGAAGGGCGATCTATGCCCAGCATGCAAGGCACCCTTGGATCCCACTCTGATGGACCTTCTGCATGTCTGCAAAACAAATCGCTTCAGAATTACTCAATCTAGGGACTTAAAACTTGCTTGTGACTTAAACAGGATATGTTGGAGGGACAGGTATTTGTCTTAGACTCTCTTTCTCTAGAACAGACTTCCCGTCCATGTGAAGCAGAGTTCCTCCCTAACTCATTTCACATGCAACTTGGCACAATGAATGTAAACTTCAATTCATCCCATGTCTGGCACCTACATCTCTAATGGACAAAGCCAGTCTGTAATACTTGATTAAGCCCTAGCCTACATATACCTCTTACAATAACCTTAGGGTACCAAAACTTGTCAGATACATTTAGGCTGCACTGCAAGGCTTATAAAGGCCCTCGTGGTCATTAGCCTAGTGTACATCTATGAAGCTATGAACCTATGTCATGTTGTTATGTGTGTAAGCAGAGGCAGTCATCATAATCATATTGCCAAAGTAGTTAGGAAATCCTTCTATGTGGCCCATCTAATTACTAAAGGGCTCGCATCTAGAAATAAAGAGGTTATAGTGCCCCTCTACTCGTCACTCATCAGACCCATCATAGAGTACAATGCCCTATTTGGGATGTACCTCACAAGACACTTCCAACAGCTGGAAAGACCACAAAAGTACCTCACCAAGAGGATTACTGGCCTCAAACATATATCCTATGCAGCCCGACTAAAAAAACTCCGGCTGTACTCAGTGGTATATCGCTTACTCAGAGGTGATCTCTGCCTGACTTACAAAGCCATGTCCAACTCAGAATTGATGGACATGTTCCACCTAAAGAAATCCAAGTCACTACGAGCCACGTGCTCTAGTGAGCTAAACCTTGCCACAACAATAAAAAGAACATGCTGGAGGGATAGATTCCTGTCACAGAGACTCCCCATGCTTTGGAACAAAATTCCAAACTACATTAGGCAGAGCCCCTCACTAACACTCTTCAAAAGAAACCTTGACGAGTGGATGGGTAACAGAAAACACACCACTGGGATCACTTAATTGGCTCTGCTTGACAGAGGATCAGTTAATTAATCAATGGGGCGGCGAACGCGGACACACTCAGGCTAGGCTTATAAATGCCTTCAGGCAGATAGCCTAGTACCTACCTATGAACCTAAGTGATGTGCCTACGTGTTTTACTGTGGGATTTCAATAGAAGATAGTATCACATGTGTCATCTGCCAGGAGGCTTCCTGCCTGCCTGCAGTACAACACTCTAGAAATCAACGGAGGCACAAAAAAAAACAAGGAAAAGAAGAACACAAGTCCCCGGACACAGTAGAATTCACTCATGGTTTTAATACCGACAAAAAAAACAGGACTTAAAGCGCTTTTCGTCTGCACTCATAGCAGACTTCTTCAGAAGAGATTTTTACACACACTAATAGCAGTTTAAATAGTAATTACTATCAAAAACGTAGGATAGTTGACTCATTAAAGAAACACACTCCAGATAAAACAATAAATCATACACAAACCTAAAATGCATAATATTTACTTAATCAAATACAAAACATATGTATCTATAATTTAATAAAATCTTACACATGAACACAAAAACAATCCCCACTGGGATAAACCCATAAATAAACTTGCTGTTTTTCTAAACAAGCTCCCAAGATTAAGAATAATTGCAGAAGTTTTGTATACATTTCGATCAGGGTCTTCAAGTCATACAAAAGTGAATAAAATTAAATCAAATTAAACTTTCAAAAAGTTTAAATAACCCTAAAATAAACATTTCACTTTTATATGAGTAAAATAGGTAAGTCACGTGTTACTGAGAAAAAAAAAAACATGGTCTCACACTGGAGATAATGTACTTTGAAAATTTTCAGTCATTTTAAATACTGCTGTGTGAACTTAAGGCTTTCTAGGAAAATGCATTCCTTTCTCTGCAACCTGTGTCAGCATGCATCTGGCAAACAAAAGCCATGCAGATCAAATGTCTTTTATAGAAAAAGAATTGTGTGTGTGTGTGTGTGTGTGTGTGTGTGTGTGTGTGTGTGTGTGTGTGTGTGTGTGTGTGTGTGTGTGTGTGTGTGTGTGTACATAGAGACATCTCTCAAAGGGATAATAAATAGCAGGAAATATATTACCCCTTGAGTGTATATACAAGAAAGAGGACTTCTTAGAAGGAATTTCACATCGCTTTGCACTATTAGTGGAATGTACCAGGTGTTGAGTGTAGAGTGTAACAGGTTGGAATTTGCCTTAAAGTTAAACTGTTTTCTAGAACAGTGAGCATATATCTGCCATATATCACTCATCTGCCATGCCCCACTTCCTGAGCGGCAAGAAAAAAAAGAACAACAAAAGTCACTCCATGATATAGAAAACTATCTTACCGACTGCCAACTAATACTCAACCCAAACAAAACAAAACAAAACAAAACTAATGGTTTTCTCCAACATCAAATCAAAAAACAACTTCTCCTCCATTATCTACTCCTCCAACAATACAAAAATCGAACCTGTAGATCAAACAAAACTTCCAGAGCTCACAAATGATAACTGCCTAAAATTTTACAAACACATAGCACTCACCATCAAAAAGGTTTACATTAAACTTGGCTCACTCTAAAGAGCAATACCATACATTACCAACAACACTAGACTAGCCACAGATAAAACAGATCTGCTATCCACCCTACTACACTCTTCCAAAGCCAACCACAAGGCATTCTATAACTATGTCAAGAATCTAAATGGCAATGCTCAGATCTGCTCTGAGCTACAACAGAATGGCATTAAATACACTGATCCCAAGGATATTGCCAATATCCTGGCAGATCGATTCAGTGCCAACTTCACCCCCTAAATGGCCCATCTCAATGCCGGAAGATTGCCAAATTCCAGTAATAAAGGCCACACAGGTAAAAAAACGCACTCTCGAAAGCTAAAAATACAGCATTCATGGGACCAGATGACATCCCGGGCTGTGTACTACATGAACTACAAAATGAACTGGCACCTCACCTAGGTGTCATGTTTAATCATACCATCACCTCAGGCTTCGTGCCCACTGAGTGGTGCACAGCTACAGTTATCCCACTCCACAAGGGGGGATCCACTTTGGATCCCGGTAACTACCACTCCATCGGTCTGATGAGCTTGATCTGCAAGGCCATGGAACTTATAAACAAAGACATTGGCAACCTTAAAACACTGGACCCCACCCAGTTTTGGTTCGTGAAGGGCCGATCTTGTCTCCTGAACCTGACTGACTTCTTCAAAACAGTCTCCAGAGCCATGGATGAGGGTAAGACAGTCCACACAGCCTATCTGGACCTCGCCAAGGCCTTTGATACCAACCCCACTCTGGAATCATAGATAAACTTACTAAGCTGGGCATTAATCCCTACGTCACTCGATGGGTTGCCAACTGGCTTACTGACAGAACCCACACTGTAAAAGTAGCTGACTCCAAATCCAGATCCAGACAAGTGGCGTACCTCAGGGTTCAGTCCTGGGACCTCTCTTGTTTGGCATCTACTTCTCTGAAGTACAGGTCGACACTAAGGGACTCTGGCTAACAAAGTTCGCAGATGACTGCAAACAGGGAACCATTATTGAATACCCAAATGATGTGGATACTCTACAAAAGGGCCTTACAGAAACTGATGCTTGGTGCTAGAACCATGGGCTCAAGCTCAATGCCAACCATTATAGAATACAATGCCCCATTTGGTATGTACCTCTCAAGACATCTGCAACAACTGGAAAGGCTGCAGAAATACCTCACTAAAAGAATCACAGGCCTAAAGCAGATGCCCTATGCTGACCGCCTTAAACTCTAGCTATACTCTGTCGCATATCGTCTTCTCCGAGGCGATCTCTGCTTAACATACAAGGCCTTGTCAAACCCAGAGCTGTTGGACATGCTACACTTAAAGAAATCCCAATCCCTCAGAGCCACACGCTCCAGGGATCTAAACCTTGTCATCACAATAAACAAAACATGCTGGAGGGATAGGTTCCTGACCCAGAGACTCCCAGACTCTGGAATAGACTGCCCATACATGTCAAGCAGAGCGCCTCTTTGGCCCTCTTCAAAATGAACCTCGATGACTGGATGGGAGAAAGGAAATTCACCCCGGGGATCACATCAGTCACTCTGCTAGACAGGGGTCCAGGGAAGTAAATAGTGTGGGAAGTAATAGCCAGGGAATTGTTATGGCTAGGCTTGTATAGGCCCTAGGGGCGATAGCCTAGTACCAACCTATAAACAACCTGCGAAAAACAGACTTAAGTAAACTAGTGGCCTGCTACAATAAAATAGCAAAGTTCGCTAGAAAATAAACACACACAGCACACCGCACTCAGTTGGATTGAGCTACCTAACCTACTATCCCTGAACCAACTAACTATTGCCCACTCCATCATCTTTCAACCTCAAAATCTAGTTTAAGCAAATACCAACTGCAGATCCCTAATGTCCTCTGACAAACTTCTACTAAAGGTCACAAAATCAAGGTCACAAAATCCAGCAACTCCTTTGGGGACTCTCTATTCTCCAACAAAGTGTCCACCACCTGGAACTCTATACCCAAACACGTCCTAAACACCTCAAATGCTTACAAATTCAAGCTGCTTCTGAAAGAACACCTTACCAATCACTGGCTATGCTCCTGCTCATCGCCTGGCTAATTATATCACCTAACCCAACCCCCCTTTTCCCAGCTGTAGCTTCCATCACCAGGACGCTCTCATATGACTGATATTTTTCACAAACTGTGACAGCATTCTAAATTTGTACAAACAAATGCATCAATTGGATCTTTCCCTTTTCTCTTCTCACTTCGTCAACTTCATTTTTAACAGTACATATTCACTAAGTGCTCACATCACATAACTCACCTTGGAACTACACCCTGAATTTGTTATAATATAATATCTATAATGTTTCGTCTTCTCTGCTACTTTGTTAACTTTGGTATTTTTCTAATTTTGACTAGGTTTACAAACTTATTAGTAAATCTATAATGTTTTGTCTTCTCTGCTACTTTATGTAACTTCGTTGTGTTTTAATTCTTAAATTTTGACTATGCTTACAATCTTATCTTTGATGTTAACTAAAATACTAAACATTTGTAATCACGTCTGTATTTTCAATCAATGATTTTTTGGAGGTTTTCTCCCCAGGTCTCCGGTGAAAATGGGCCCCCAGCCCAGTCGGACATCACGCAGTAAACAAATGTAAAACAAATAAAATAAATATATGTGCCCACATACAGCACAACCACACACACACAACCACACATACACAACCACACACACACAACCACACACACAAAATAATACTATTTAATTTTGATGTTTTCTGGTGTAATTAAGCAGACCTTAGATGAATGTTACGTATATTTAAAACATCAAGCCATAAAAAAAATGGATGCTTAAAGAAAGTACAAGACTTGAAGTCTTAAGCGAAAGTCAAATATATTTCTATCATGTTGTACCATGTTTTAAATAGACTATTGCAAAAAAGTATGTTAGTATGGCAATGCAAAAAAAATTGCAGTGCAAAGGTGAGGAACTAACCTATATTCCACATAAGCACATTTTATTTTGGAATATTGTGTGTTGGGTTAAATGTAATGTTGGAATTAACTGTTGAAAGCATGGTTTATAATTTCTCCCCCTCTCTGATCAGTTAGCTCTAAACCAGAACTCGCGTCCTGTTGAGTTCCCTCCCATTTCCTCCTGCCAAAAAACTCCTTTGCTTAAGCAGATTGCTACAGTTAAATAATTACACTGTGACCACAAATGCAGTATCTGCATTCATTTATGAAGCCACAGTATCCTCTCCACTTCATAAAGCCAATACGTCCCTCCCACGGCCTCTGCACCTGCCAATCATACCCCCTAACAGTGTTCACGTGGGGCACTAACCTTCTTCAGCCCACTCTAGTTACACCTCTGCCCTAAACAGTATATTACCTAAACGCATGGCTCTGCAATATAAATTCCTGTTGTATATTTAGATGTGACTGATATTTTTTTTTCTTTTACTGTGTCAGACTTTATTTCTGGTGTTTATTCTGCTACATGTCAGGGCTGAATTAGTTTATATATTTCTTACAATAATGTTTACATACTGTGTACTTCCTACAATAGCAGGAATTTCCAAACTCGTGATACTGTCACAGCTTTGATTTGTGTATTGATTTACTGATTTGTTTAATGTATTATGTACAATTGTACTGTTTTTATGCAATGTACTGCTTATTTGGAATATTGTTTGTCCACTAATTCTCATTCTCATAATATTGTTGCTGAAATTTAATATATTACCTGCTACTGTACTGATTTTACATAATGTATTAGTGTGCTGTTTCTATCTATTCTATATTTGGTTTGGGTTGTGGGTGAAAAGAGTCCTTAGACCACTTCACTTATCTGGTTAACAGATATTAAATAAATAAACTTTCCATTAAATTTGAAGTCTATTTTGAGAAAACATGAACAGTTTTTACAATTCTTTCACAGCTCATTTGTGGTTAATATTACACTCTCTTGATATTTGTTTTCTTCTCTGAGGGTGTGCTACCTCTGCATCCCAAACATATTAAATACTTTGCCAAGACTTTTATCTCGTATTCTGTTAATGTCTTATTCCTGTCATCAATCATGTTTTTTATTGGGTTTCCTATAATTATACATTTAATACTGCAAGTTTATTTCCTATGGATCAATGCCTTTTTGTCATATTTTTTGGAATGTTTTGTTTGGTATAGCTGTTTTTCAGATCTCTGTTACTGTTGTGTCATTTATCACTTTCTAAATTTGTTACTATTAAACTTAATAAAGAGATAATTTGGTAAAAAAAAGTTCTGTTTTAGACAAAATGTAGGGCATGTGATACTATATCTGTTTAAGAGAGAGTGTGTGTGTGTGCGCGTCTGTAACTATAACAGAGAAAAAGCAAATGAGAGAACCTCCATAAGCCGCTTTTCAGAGCACTAAATGCAGTATGCATGCATGACTGTGTGTATGTGCTATAACTTTAAAATAAGTGCGTTTCCTAAACTTTGAACTTAATAAAAAAGAAAACCAGATTTAGATACAGTAACTGATGGGGAGAGTATTATTTTAGAATTCAGTGAGGTCTGGAAGAATCGAAAAGCATCTTAACACAAAGTGGCGGTAATGGGTGTCAGAATATCACATTGAATTCAACCACAAGTGTAGTATGTTCTACAAAGTACAGTTGTGCACCTACCATAAATGTAGATGTTCAAGTGTATTCACTGTTGCAGTCATTACACTTGGGTTATCCTGCTGGCAGGCGACCCGCAGTCGGCCCGAGTTCCAAAGTCTTGGTCCGGCGTCGGTTGCTGTTGCCTCTTCCCTGACGTCAGTGCACCAGGGGTATAAAAGTTGCAACCAATGCCATTTTCTTCAGTTTTTCTTGCCCCAGATGTCAGGTGTCCCCAGATAGGAAGGCTGAAAGATATAAATATGCCAAACAACCATGCATATATTACTATAAACATTTCCTTCATCTACAAGCAAATACACCACATAGGTTGTATAGAGTTGAGAAGTACAGAATAGTCCCAGCAAAGAGGGGGATGGTGGGTGGATAACCTGGACTGCAACAGTGAATACACTCGAACATCTACATTTATGGTAGGTACACAACTGTTCTATGTTCATCATGTTTCACTGTTGCAGTCATTACACTTGGGTAGAATCCCAAAGCTGAGGTTGGGTGGCTGGGTCTAGATTGGATTTGGCGAGGCTAACAAGCCCTGCATGACTGCAGTGGCAAAGCCTTCTCTGGATTTGGAGTAGAGAGGAAGGTGGTAGTGCCTGGTGAAAGTGTGCACTGAGCTCCAGGTTGCAGCTTCTAAAATGTCTTTGGTTGGTACTCCTCTGAGGAAAGCTGCTGAAGTGGCTGCTGCTCTGGTAGAATGAGGCCTCATGCCCTTGGGCACAGATTTGCCATGTTGTGCATAAAAGAAACGGACGCAGTGTCCTATCCATTTGGAGATTGTCTGCTTTGTAACAGGTTTTCCTTGTGATCCTGCAGCATATGCTACAAACAGTTGCTCAGTTTTTCTGAAAGCTTTTGTTTTGTCCAAGTAAAATCGTAGCTGCCTGTGTATATCTAAAGCGTGCAGAAGTCTTTCCCCTTTATTCTGGGGATTTGGGTAGGAAGTAGGCAAATGAATGGTTTGGTTTAAGGCAACATTGGAGACCACTTTTGGCATGAATGTTGGGTTTGTTCTGAGAGAAACCCTGTCTTGATGAAAAATGAGGAAAGGTTCCACAGCCATCAATGCCTGTAACTCTGAGACTCTTCTTGCTGAAGTTATTGCTAGGAGCAGGGCAGTTTTCCATGACAAGAATTTAAGATCAGCTATGCTGGCTGGTTCAAAAGGAGGCAGTGTTAGTTTTTCTAAAACAAAATTGAGGTCCCAAGTAGGTACTGGTGCTCTTCTAGGGGGTCTTGTATTATTTGCCCCTCTGAGGTACTGTCGTAGTAGAGGATGTGAAAAAATAGGAGGATCCGTATTGTAATGAGCTGAAATGGCAGAGGCATGGATTTTAATAGATGAAAAGGATAGGCCTTTGTCCAACATCTCAGTCAAGTATTGCAAAATCTGAGGTATATTAGGGACCAGTGGGTCGAGCCCTTGTGCCTGGTTCCAAGCACAGAATCTCTTCCATTTTTCTGCATAAGATTTCCTAGTGCTGGGCCTCCTGGCTTCCAAAATTACATCCATAACAGCTTTAGAGAAAGGTGCAGTCTGAGTGGCTACATTATCCGCCATGCTGCCAGGTTTAAGGTTCTGAGTTGACTGTGCAGAATCTGATTGTTTTGCTGTGTCAGAAGATGAGAGATTTGGGGTAGAGGCCAAGGTGGGCCTTGGGACAAAGTCTTTAGGATTGGGTACCAGTGTTGGCGTGGCCAGTCTGGTGCAATCAGGATCATTTTTGGCCTCTCGTCTGACTTTTAGAAGTACCTTGGTGAGGAGAGGCATTGGAGGGAAGGCATAGACTGTCGGGTTTTTCCAGCTGAATGATAGAGCATCCATTTTTCATGCTTGAGAGTGATGTCCTTGTGCAAAATTTCTGTATTTGGCAATTGTGAGGGGAGTCAAAAAGATCTATGTCTGGGCGTCCCCACTCCCTTGTTATCATGCTGAACACTTGTGGATTTAGCTTCCATTCGTGAGGATCCATGAGATTTCTGCTTAGTTCGTCTGCCAGAGTATTTTTTGTTCCTGGCAGGAATTGTGCTTGCAGATGTACTTGGTAGGTCAGTGCTATGTTCCACAAAGTCATGGCTTGTCTGCATAGGGGGTAGGAATGCGTGCCCCCTTGCTTGTTTATGTACCACATAACTGTGGTATTGTCCATCTTTAATAGTTGTCCTGGATGTATTAGTTCCTTGAAGGCTGTCAGGGCATTCTGTACAGCTAGCATATCTTTTTGATTGATGTGGAGATACATTTGTTACTTGGGCCACGTGCCCTGAATACATTTTTCTGCCATATGTGCTCCCCAGACATAATCCGATGCATCCGTTGTTATTGTCTGCCTGGCTGTAGGTAAGGTGAAAGGCTGTCCCTTGTTGTGGTGACAGGCCTGGGACCACCATCGAAACTCCTGTTGTAGGCAGGGGATCAAAGTTATGATTGTCTCTAGGCTGTGACAATCCTGAGTCCAAACACTTTTTAGATACCATTGTAGTTTCCTCATATGCAGTTTTGCACATGGAATTAGTAGAATGCAGGATGCCATGAAACCCAGGGCCTGCAGAATTTTTCTTGCAGGGAGCTGGGTTTTTGTAGCCATCATTTGAAAGGAATGAGTCAGTTGCCTTTGTTTGTCTGGCGTGAGATAAGCCATCTGGGCAGTTGTATTTAAGCTTGCACCCAGGAATATTATCTCTTGAGAGGGCACTAATTTTGATTTATTTTCATTTACTGTGTACCCTAGGCAAGTTAGCAATCTTTTTTACAAACACCAGGTGCTGTAGAAGAATGTCCTTGCTCTCTGCTTGAATAAGGCAGTCGTCCAAGTAGGGATATATTTGAATTCCTTTTTGTCTGCAAAATGAAATTACTGGTGCCAGGCATTTTGTGAAGACCCTGGGCACAGTAGATAAGCCAAAGGGCAGTGCAGAGAATTGGTAATGCATTGAGCCTGCTATAAATCTGAGGTATCTTTTGCATGATTGTCTGATTGGGACGTGCAGGTATGCCTCCTTGAGATCCAAAGTAACTAGCCAAGCCTCCTTGCCCAGCATGGGCAGAAGTTGTTGTAGTGTTAACATTTTGAATTTTGGAACATCCAGAAAGGTATTTAGGATTGACAGGTCCAGTATTGGTCTCCAGGCTTTGTCTTTTCTGGGTACTAAGAAAAGTCTTGAGTAAAATGCTTGTCCCTGTTCTTCTTGTGGAACTTTTTGAATAGCTCCCATATCCATAAGAGCAGCAATCTGTTTTTGTGCCTCCGCCCATTGGTTTTGTGGCAGGTTTGGCATACCTTTTAGTTTTGGAAGCATGTGGAAGTGGAACCTGTACCCCTGAGAAACTATATTCAGCACCCATTGGTCTTGGGTGATCATGTGCCAATTTTTTGAGAAAAGTGCTAGCTTTCCCCCTAGGGGTGCTGTCAACTGATAAGGGCTTGGCATTTGTAGAGGGAAGTCATTGTGACAGTTTCCTATAAGGTTGTGCTTTGTCTTCACCTCCTTTGGGTGCTGAAGCAACCCATTGTTTAGGTCTGTAGGAGCTTTGGGGCTGAGATCTGCCTCTAGGGCATCTGTATCTGCCTCTTTGTGGCCTGTCTGACACTGGAAAATACCAATTTTTTGAGGGCCAGTTTCTACTAAATCTAGGTGGTTGAACCTGTAAGAAATCTTTCACCGTTTGCATTGATTTTGCTTTATCCTCCATTTTCTTTAACACCTCTTCTGCTTTAACACCAAACAAAGTATCACGCTGTAATGGAGCATCCAATAATTTTACTTTAACATTGTCAGGTAAACTTTGTTCTTTCAACCAAGCACGTCTTCAGATAACTGAGCCTGTAACTGCGGCTCTACAAGAAGCCTCTAATGAATCAAAACCACATTGCAGAGTATGCTTTCCCACTTGTTCAACTGCATGCAATAAATCCTGCATTTCTTTACTGTCAGGGCTTTCTATATTTGTAAACATTTTCTGCTTTAACAATGACATGAGATACTGTTGATATTTAAGCATGTGAAACTGGCAGTTTAAAGCCCTTACAGCTAAAGTAGCAGAAGTGTAAACTTTTTTCCCCCATCTATCCAGAGCTCTGGAATCCCTATCTGAGGGGACAGGATTTTTGGCAGTGGAAGCTTTACCCCTTTAGGACCCCGAGAAATTGTTTCTGGGTCTGCAGCGGGGTTTTTGTAAAGAAATTTATGAGAGTCAGGGACCCTGTAGTACCTGTCTGGCTTTACTGGCGCAGGGGGTAAAGAATCTGGAGACAGACTGTATTCAGAAAAAAACATCATCTACAATATCAAGCACATGGGGGATAGCTAGGGGCGTGTGCTGAGCCAATAAAAGGAAATCTCTGAGCCTTTTCTTGGATTCTGAGTAATTCTGGCTCTCCCAATGGAAAAGCTCCCAAATGGTGTGCAGGGTTTCCCCAAAAGAATAATCCTCAGGTGGAGAGGCTGAAGGAATGGACTCTTCAGCATCAGAGTCCTCATAGGGAGGGAGAGAATAGCCCTGATCAGAAGAAGAATCAGAGGAAATGGAAACCTGATCCGAGGAATCATAATCAGTGTCTTGCCTAGGCCTTTTGTCAGAAGGGGGATGGGAGCCCCTGATTAAAGTAATAAGGTCTTCGGCCATTTTAAGCATCTGTTTCTTTGGCATGGATGACTGTTCTGGAGAATGCTGTACTCGTTTCCTTGTTTTTAATGGTGTTTTTGACTTTGCCTTTGCTGCTGTAGTAGCCTTAATTGTAAGCTGTGATTGTCTGAAGACGCCCTCAGAAGCCATTGCCTGCTCAGTGGCTCTGTACCCATCTGAGGGTATAGTTTCCATAGGCCCAATACCTTGAGTATCCACAGGACTCGGGGCCTCCACATGGCTGTCGGTTACGGCCTGTGGCTCTGAGGTAGCGGGTGTCAGGGGCTGCGAAAGCACCTCACTGAGAACCGGCGACTGGCCTAGAAGAGGTTTCGTTGTTGGTTTTGGACCTCGGATGCCTGTCTTTTCCTTTGTCTTTACATTTTTTATACATTCTGGTCATCGGTTGTTCCGACGGCATTACATAGTTAAATCTTCATCCAAAATAATGTAGAGCAAAATCAAACGGACGTTTAATAGTGCGTTTATTGAATCTAGCACAAAACCGACAACTAGTAACATCGTGATCAGGGCCTAGGCAAGGAATGCAGTAAGACTGAAAGTCCTTATGAGGTATTTTCTTCCCACAAGAAATACAATTATTAACTTTTAAATAGTAATGTTAATGTTAACTGTGCAGGATCCACCCAGGCGTTTGTGCGAACCAAATCAGGCAAAAACCTTCTGATAGAGTACAGAACACAAGCCAAAAAGAGCACTTAAAAGTACTAAAAAGCACTTAAAAGCACTAAGAAATTCTTCAAGTATTCACTCAAGTAAAAGCTACTGTTTACTACGCATTTGGATTTATTGGAAGGAACTGTCTGAAAGAACTCGTGATCTGAAAAGACATTTGAGTTAATACTTGAAGAATTTCTTAGTGCTTTTAAGTGCTTTTTAGTACTTTTAAGTGCTCTTTTTGGCTTGTGTTCTGTACTCTATCAGAAGTTTTTTTCCTGATTTGGTTCGCATGAACGCCTGGGTGGATCCTGCACAGTTGGTTTATTAACATTACTATTTTATGTGTTTCTTCTTTTTTATACTGTGCAGGTACCTTTGTTTGCTAGTGGTACTTCTTATTATTTATCCAATTATTAACTTTTACTGACATCGGTCTGGAGCAAGAAAAGGTTTCCCCAACGGGGTACTTAGCTTTATTGAAGACTTCGGTTCTTAAATTCAATTTTGATAATCTCAGGAGTCGGCCGACCGGCACTTGCGAACTGCTTTTGCTTTGGGCACTGCGCGGCAAGAAAGACTGAAGAAAATGGCGTTGGTTGCAACTTTTATACCCCTGGTGCACTGACGTCAGGGAAGAGGCGACAGCAACCGACGTCGGACCAAGACTTTGGAACTCGGGCCAACTGCGGGTCGCCTGCCAGCATAACCCAAGTGTAATAACTGCAACAGTGAAACACGATGAACATCTAAGAATGGCAAGTTGTCTTACTAGCAAGGACAGAAGCTAAAGACTGAAAATAGTAATAGGAAAGCCTAGGGTGTTCCTGTCGATCAATCAACAGCACTTTTCTCAAGTATTGTATGATAGATGAGAAAAGAACAAAATGAATTTCAGCGACAGTTGAGTTTTCATTTTTCTCCACCTTTGTGTGACCTTTGAACAGGCATATTTAACTGTGTGTGTGTGTGTGTGTGTGTGTGTGTGTGTGTGTGTGTGTGTGTGTGTGTGTGTAGTTGGGGTCGCCCTGCATGGGGGGTGCAGGGGGGCTTGCCCCCACAAAAAACTTACCTTTTGAGGTTTTCATGTCGATTGTACAGCACTTAAGTGCTGTTGACATGTATCCCTCTTGGTATAGTAGTCAACTCCTTCCAGCTATCAGAAAGAAAAAAGGTTTTCATTGTACTGCATTCCCAGTTAGAACAGGTGCCAAAACTGAAAATGATTACATTATATTGAAAAAGAACTGCGCAAACTGGATCCAAACAAAGCGCAGGGAGGAGACGGAATAAGGAACAATGACATGAGAACACTTAAGCAAGAACTTACACTGCCATTACATCTATTATTCACTAGGTCATATAAATATGGGGAGAGTCCTCAAGATTGGAAACGTGCACTTATTAAACCTTTTAAGGGAAAGGGGAGTAGGACAAACCCAGTGTCATACAGACCCTTAAGTCTAATTTCATGTTGTGTTAAAATAATGGAGAAGGTAATATTGTATTAGTTATTGTCAGAATTGGAAAGATTGGGACTTGAAACCATATATCAGCATGCATATGTTGAAAATAGATCTATTACCACATGTAACATGATGTTCTTTAACAATATAATAACAGCTATGAATGAAAAATTGTGTTGTGATGTGATTTATATAGATTTAACTTCACCATTTGACAGGGTCATGCACAAAACACTGATCAATACATTAGCACAACTAGGTATTGATGAACTGTTGATAAGATGGATTGCTGCATGGCTTACAAATAGGACATGGCAAGTATCACACGCCAACTGGCCAGGTGAAATCCTTGGTTACAGTCAATGTGTCCCACAGGGCTCTGTACTAGGCCCTTACTTGTTTAGATTGTATCTTTCAGACCTTACTTTTTCATCTGAGGTGTTCTACATTCATTATGCGGATGACCTGAAATTGGGTAAACTGATTACATATTTTACAGATAAGGCATGTCTGCAAAATAATTTGACTAAATTGACCATTTGGGTACGGGACAATAATATGTTGATAAATACATCAAAAACTAAGCATATGAGATTTGGGAGACATAAACTGAAAGGTGAATACTTAATACAGCACACAGTGATTGAAACTGTAGACTCATTTAAGGACCTGGGTATATGGTTAGATTCAGCTAGGAGTTTTTCTAATCATATCAACCAATTGGCTAATGATAGTTATAGAACTACAGGTTGTATAAAAAGAATTATAAAGTCTAGGAAATCAAACATTATGAAGTCATTGCTTGTTAGTTACATTAGACCCAAACTTGAGTATGGAATATCAATATGGAAAGCCTATAGGAAAACAAGCATGAATAAACTGGAAGGAGTACAGCAGAAATATACTAAGGGCATCCATGGATGTGAAAATCTAAGTTATTATGAAAGACAAAAATATCTGAACTTGTACAGTGTCTCTTACAGATATTTAAGAGGAGATCTTATTCAGGTATATAGGGCATTTAGGGACAACTACCTCTGGGAATGTTTGAGGTTATCAAAAAGTACTAGAGAATCGTCAGATAACCTATGTAAAAGATTCTATAGGAATGAAAGGTGTACTAACTGGTTCTCTAACAGAGTAGCCGGTGCTTGGAACAGACTACCAACTTACATTAAAGCAAGTACTAGTTTAGATATTTTTAAGAACACCCTCGACATTTATTATGGGAACAAGTGTTTTGGCATATTGGCAAGCTAGAAGGGCTTTAATGCCCATGCTTGAAACATATGTATGTATGTATGTATGTAGGAGTTGCAATCAGTCACCTCCCAACACATACATGCAGAATGGACAGAGATGCCAAGGCCAAAGCAGTGATGTGGCAGGGTAAGTTCATCCAATGAGGCTATTCCATATGGAAAACATTGCAATGCTTGGTGTGAACAGAGAAGTTATAAACACCAGTGGAAACAAATAAAAAACGTTTTTAAATTTAGTTATGAATAGACTTCTGGAGGGATACTGAAATCAGCATACCAATGTTTATGGCATTACAAGATTAGTTAAGGGGAACAGCTATGTCAGAATGTACGTTTCACAAGCCTCCTATTGAAATGCCGACTCTGAAAATGCGGAGTACAAACAAGCCAAAAAAAAAGACTGAAAACCTGAAAGAAGACAACATCTCGAAGATGACTCTTCTCCTTTAATTTTCTTTTTGCAGGAGGCAAGATGCCACCCCCCCCCCCCCCCATCCCTGCCCCTGAAGTTATATACACCAACTCTGAGAAAACCATACCTCGGAAAGAAGGGAATATACCAAAAAATGGCCACTTCAGACAATATATATAAATCCATTTTTTAGGCCAGTCAGTCTCCATATTTCTGGACTCATTTTAGCTAGTCCCAACATTTTAAATGGTCACCAATTTCACAACTGATACTACAGGATTTCAAAATAAAATTGCATGTTGAAGTGACTAGAATTAAGGCAGTCTTTTGCATTGAGTGAGGTTTATCTATTTTGACAAAAAAAAATCAACATGCTGACATGCTTCACATGAAGGACATGAGACCTTAAGCGCCACTGCTGAAGCTTTTTGCTTGGCATTCTGCAAGGGGCAGTAAAGGAGATTATCTTGATCACTGCCATCATGGACGTTTTTTTTTCTTACTTTTGTGACAGGACTGCTCACATGAGCAAATGCAGAGCAAATGCAATTGACTTTAAATAATAAGAATTACAGTTAATGTAATCCAAATGTGTGAACATGTCCAAGTATCACTTTTCTCCCACACACTTTATAGATATTCACCTACCAGAGAGTAGAATGATAGAAGTCAGAATCAAATTCATTCTACACAACAAAGCAAACTGTACCTGTCTAGGTGCAATTACCTGGACAGTATCATTTGACTAGTTGTGACAATGCAGATTCAGTCATGATGACTGGTATGGTTTGTTTATGCAGTTTTAGGTATCTATGTATGTATTGTGCTTATTTGTCATGCCTGCATATTACTGCATTGGGTATACATACATTCATCAACCCACAACCTCCTTTTCCTACTTTTGCACAAAGGGTCGTGGTTTCACTTTTATTTCTGTAGCAACTAAAATATGCCCTTGCGGTTCAGTTCATCCACCTGTAAATGAATAAATGAATCACTCCGTGAATAAACAGATGGATTATTTTTGGCACTCTGCTCAAAGAGCTTTCCTGTTCTTATTTCAGTGTGTTTTGCTGGCAACATTTGTAACATTCTATGTATGCGGGGGGGGGGGGCACATTCATAGGTTGGTACTGGGCTATCTGCCCGAAGGCATATATTATCCCAGCCACATTGTGCGGTATTCACCTCCCCTTTAGTAGTTCCCTAGACCCTTGTACTAGCAGCTAGTACCCTTGGCCCCTATCTAGTAATGCTGTTGGTGTGATCCCCGGTGTGAACTTTCTGTTACCCATCCACTCATCAAGGTTCCTCTTGAAGAATGATAGTGAGGGGCTCTGTCTTATGTAGATTGGGACCCTGTTCCATAGTAAGGGAAGTCTCTGCGAAGGGAATCTATCCCTCCAGCATGTTCTATTCATTGTTGTATTGAGGTTTATATCCCTAGAGCGTGTAGCTCGAGTAGATTTGGTTTTGCTAAGATGGAGCATGTTCAACAATTCTCGGTTGGACATGGCTCTGTATGTTAGACAGAGATCGCCTCTGAGAAGGTGGTATGAAACAGAGAACAGTTTCAGCTTTTTCAATCATGCTGCATAGGGCAACTGTTTGAGGCCAGTAATCCTCTTGGTTAGGTACATCTGTGGTCTCTCCAGCTGCTGGAGATGTCAAGCCAGGTACATTCCAATTGGTGTATTGTACTCAATAATTCCACATGCAATTTTGTTAGTAAGGTTCAAGGCAGCATTTGAAGCTGTGTGTGTGTGTGTGTGTGTGTGTGTGTGTGTGTGTGTGTGTGTGTGTGTGTGTGTGTGTGTGTGTGTGTGTGTGTGTGACAGACAGAGAGAGAGAGAGAGAGAGAGAAATAGATGTTTTGCACATTCTTGACCATCACTACACAGAGTTCTATTGCCTCAGCTCAGCTAACTGGCATTGCTATAAGAAGAGGTATACTGCACAGGACACACTCTGCTGCTGTTAGTGTGTGATTAGTTTAGGACAGTATTCTGTATAAAATCGTGAAATAGGGGATGAACATTTAAAATGATTTTTTTTTGCAGATTACATGCAAGCCTCACAGTAAGACGTTGTCCTGTTCGATTCTCAGCTAGAGCGTCTTCTGTGTGGAGACATGCATGAATGGACGTACCTTCGTTGAAGGTTGTGCGCCAGGGCCGGCAACTCGGCATGTAAAAATCTACTGCCAATCATTAGTGGACCGGAGTTCCGCTGTGGCGATCCCTAACCGGGAAAAGCCAAAAGACACAACAACAATAACAACATGCAAGATGTTCAGTAGAATGTGGTACCATCATAAAGTCTGCAGAAATGTCATCTTTTCTGAAATTTGTAAGAAGTAAAATGGAGATTAAAATATGACCACTGTTACTTCGATACACTACATGTCATGGCATAGCAATTAAATTTACCCCCGAGGGTCGGAAAGCAGTCTGTATGAGTGAAACATTGTGGTCCCTCATAACAAAATGTTCTGATTCCAGTACTCTGTGTTCCTGGATTATAGTGCGGCTCTAGAAACAGAAAACTAGGTTATGCTTCTTAAGGAGTAGCAAGATACCTCTGCCCTAGAAAACTGTACTTCTTTGTCTCATAAAATCCTCCAACCCTGCACCAGTCAGCAACATTATTTAGGAATGAGTTAACAAGTATGCTGCAGAGTTAATTTGCAGTGCATAAAATGCCTTGTGAACAGACGAACAAAACTTTGAACAGAGGGGTGTATTCGTTAAACATAAGTGTGGAGAAAAAATGTACATTTATTTAATCATATATCCCACATAAATGGACTACATCAGGAAATATTAAAGCCTTGACTGCAACAGTGCAGAAAAAAAATACAGTATTAATACAAATGCAAGCAAAGTGTAACTGTAAATCTTTAACTATATATATTTTTGTGAAAGAAATTCCTTGAACAAGAAAAGATCAATCTCAAAGGATTGAAATCTAAAATATCTACAAGAACAAAACAACAAACAAAACCCTATTTTTTGCGAAGGACATGCCCCTCTGCATCTTTCACCTCCAAATCTTATACATACAAATGTAAGGGCCAGACTCCACTTACACTAAGAGCAGGTGTTTTGGAATCTGGACCCCGGTTTAAGTCAGTTTACAGACAGGACTTACACTGAAGTAAGTCGCTCAGACTGAGAGCAGGTCTTTTGGAATCTGGTCCTAAGATTTCACAACAAATAGAAAATGGTAAACTCCCACTCTCTATTATACCCCACCCTCATCATAGGTAGGTACTAGGCTATCGACCCTAGGCCTATACAAGCCCAGCCAAAAAATTACCCTGACTTTTGCCACCCAAGAAAATTATTTTCCTGTGCCGCTGTCGAGCAGAGCCACAGAAGTGATTCCTTCCTATTTCCCATCCAATCATCAAGATTTTTCTTGGAGTGCTAATGAGGAGCTTTGTTTGATAGAGATAGGTAGTTTATTCCAGAGTATGGGAAGTCTCTGGGACAGGAATCTATCCCTCTGGCAAGTTCTGTTTATTATGGTGACAAGGTTTAGGTCCCTAGAGTATATAGCTTGGAGGGATTGGGACTTCTTTAAGTGGAGCATGTCCAACAGCTCTGGGTTTGACATAGCTTTGTATGTTAGGCAGAGATCACCTCTGAGTACGCAATATGCGATGGAGTAAAGCTGGAGGTTTTTGAGACGGTCTGCGTAGGGCATCTGTTTGAGGCTGGTGATCCTCTTTGTGAGGTATTTCTGCTGCCTTTCCAGTTGTTATAGATGTCTTGTGAGGTACATACTAAAAGGGGCGATGTACTCTATAATGGGTCTAATGAGTGATGAGTAGAGGGGAACAATGACCTCTTTTTTTCTGGATGAGAAACTTTTTGTGATGAGGTGTGCCACGTAGAAGGATTTCCTGACTACTGTAGCGATGTGATTATCAAAGGAGAGACTACTGTCCACCTGTGTCCCAAGGTCTCTTATCACACTTTCGGTGTTAAGTATACTACCTGACGAACACCATACCCCTCACGTAGAGTTTGCATGGCCAACCAAACATGAAAAAACACCAACGGCCAGCAAGGTAGTTCCAAAGCTTTATTCCATAACGAAAAAGGACATAAAAATGCCCAAAGCAGCACTTATACTACCGCCTATGTTGTAGTTCATGGGTACAGAGTTTTTACCAAAGGGGATGACAATGCACTTTTTGCCACTGAGCTTAAGGCCATGGCTTTGACACCAGGCATCTGTCTCAGTGAGGCCCTTTTTTAGGATGTCCACATTGTTTGGAGTTTCGATTATGGCTCCTAGTTTGCAGTCATCTGCGAACTTCATTAGCCAAAGACCTTCTGTGTTAGCCTGTACTTCAGAGAAGTAGATACCAAACAGGAGAGGACCCAGGACTGAACCCAGTGGTACTCCACTTGTCACTGGTCTGAAGTCGGATTTGGAGTCTGCTACTTTCACAGTGTGGGTTCTGTCAGTGAGCCAGTTGGCAACCCATCTTGTGACATAGGGATTTATACCTAGTTTAGTGAGTTTATCTATAATTCCAGAGTGGGGGATGGTGTCGAAAGCCTTGGCAAGATCTAGATAGGCTGTGTGAACCACCTTACCCTCGTCTACGGCTTTGGTGACTGCTTCAAAGAAGTGTATCAGGTTTAGGAGACATGACATGCCTTTTACAAAGCCGAACCGGGTAGGGTCCAGAGTTTGGAGATTACCAATGTCTTTGTTTATAAGTTCCATGATGATACGTTCCATGGCCCTGCAAGCCAGGCTCATCAGGCTAATGGGGCGGTAGTTCCCGGGGTCTGTGGTGGCTCTCCCCTTGTGGAGTGGTATAACTGTCGCTGTGCACCATTCAGTGTGCACAAAGCCTGAGGTGAAGCTATGATTGAACATGCCAGTTCATTCTGTAGTTTGTGTAGAATGCATCCTGGGATGTTGTCTGGTCCCATGGATGCTGTGTTTTACTTTATTACCATAAAGTAATGCCAGCATTCTGCAATTATAAGACCATTTGATCACTTGTATTGGCACTAAACTCGATTCATTTTTCCAAATGTATGACTAAGTGCATGGTACCCATATACGCATGCATGTATGTGTATACACACACACACACACACACACACACACACACACACACACACACACACACACACACACACACACACACAGGAAATGGATGATGGGAAGGATGACACTGGAAACGGGGAAAAGGTGGAGACAGGTAGTGAGTGGGGGAAAACAACCACACACAAAACAATACAAACAGTGGTGAATATGGACACAGTAGCAAGGGCGGAAAAGGCACAAACAGAGGGCAGACAAATAATGATGTTGATTATTAGGCAATGTACAAGGGACTGGATGTGCACATTTGAGGGGGGTGCTTGATGTGTGAGAGGGTGGGGAAATATGGGAAGCTTGTTAGCTACCAAATGCCCCAAAGGGACAAAGGGTGGGAGGCTGGTGTAATGGTTAAGGTGTTTACCTTTCAGATGCAAGGTTCAGGGTTTGATTCTCACATGGGATAATTGGATAGGTTTAAAATGGCTCACAAGGGCAGTTAGCCTAGTACTAATCTATGAACCTATTACTGGGAACTGCCAGAAGGATCTGGTGTTCAGAGGAAGGGGCTACACCTTTCTCTGGTGCCCAAATCGAACTGGACTATTGACTGATCAAATCTATAATTCACTCCAGGAGGCTCTGGGTGTCAGCTACCCAGGGAGTCATTGCCCTGTCAACTGCCTTAGTGTGAGGTAAACTGCAAAGTGAAACTGAGTCAGGCTGTCTGCCAAATAGAGGTCAGAACGTCTCTCTCTGGTGAGACACTTACAGCCCTCTCATCCACCAGAGCTGCAGACACAGTAAGGACATGGGTGAGCAGGAGTTGAAGTACCTGCATTCCACATGCAACATCACAACCTGCAGGAGGGATACAGAATGAGAAAGGTATAATAAGACATGATACCTTATATATGGTAAAATATACATACTACAAGACAGTAAGTAATACTGTTGTGCCAGAAGTCTCTTCTGCCATCAGCAGCAGCTGAAACAGTAAGCCATCTCACACACACAGGTGTAGGGCTACAGTACCACCTGTACATTCAGGCTATCATAAACTGAACAGCCCCTTGACATGAATATATATATATATATATATATATATATATATATATATATATATATATATATATATATATACACACACACACATACACATTTTATATATATATATATATATATATATATATATATACATATACACACACACATACACATTATATATATATATATAAAATACAGTCCTCCACAGTAACGTACTTTTTTGGGTTCAGGCACGTAGGCAGTGAGATATTTGCACATGGTAATTTTGGTTGGGAACATGTGGCTGAAGTGACATTCAGCTGCAGAGAAATATGGCTGTTATGTATTCCCTGTGGGCAAACAAAAGCACACACATTGCCATGCCCACAGGTTTAATACCAAGTGCACCGGGGAAGAAGTAATGAGTGTTGTGCTCAGTGTACAGTACATGGTTATGTAACTACAACATGCAGAAGTGAGGTACAGAGTGGAGGAAATCCTGCATGTTACTGTAGTCACATTTATGTTCCAGTATGTATTTTAGGTACTGTTCCCTCAGCACTGTGAAGAGGGTAGTGGTCAACACACACTAGTTACAGAGGCACAGCCCATTGTACACTGCAGTTTTACTGCCATTGACATGCCTACTATCCAGCCTGCTGCTGACGTCACCCATACTGCCTGCTGTCTCATGTTGCCATGGGGGCCATGAACATTATTTTCTCCCTGTGCATTTGGTTCTTGAAGCTGTGGGCACGGCACCTCGTTCTTCTCTTTGCTCACAGGGAATTTGCAACAGCCATATTTCTCTGCAGCTGAATGTCACTTCAGCCATGTGCCCCAACCAAATGTACCACAGGGAAAACTCTTGCTGCCTGAACCTCATTTTTTGCTTCCTGGTGTGTGAAAGAAGAAACAGCCTTTATTGGGGACACTGCTCTGAATTAAAGTAACAATTTTAAAATTACAGTTTGCCAAACATTTGCAATGCTAAACACTTACTATTCAAATTAGAACAACCTTGCCTAACTTGTTTTCCACTACTGCAGATCTTCAGGGCAGCAGGGCAGCATCACCCTTCAAGAGCCTCCATTGCTAACTGGTCTGAAGAATGCCAGTGGCCTCAGTAAGCACCTCAGCCAGGTCAGACTGAAGGCTTCTGTTTTCTAAATGGAGCCATACAGGATCCCAGTAACCATAACCTGAACTGACTACATAGGAGAAAAAGCAGGATTTTGCTGTCCTTTATGCACCAGGCAGGCAGTCTCTGTGGGATATTAACATAGGCAGCCATTGCCACAAATGTCCTTATAATATAGTCAGAGTTTCACAAAATGTCCGCCTGTGATTCACACAGGTAACATGAATTCTGAACTGTGAGCAGAGTAGTTGAGTGCCACTCCTAAATTTGGCATGCTTGCATACAAAAGTATCCCACACAAGCTCGATGGCAAAGTACATCAAATATGTGATTGAATCTAGCATTTCTTTGTGTCATCTCTGCTCTTCATTGAAATATAGTGAATTATACACATTTGTGGAACCTAGGAAATTTACATATATACAAACTGCTTTATATTTGTGGTTTTAGTGGCAGTGTCACTATTTTTAACTCCGAACCATGCACTGAAACACAATATTAGTGGAAGCAAATTAGCAGTAAAAAAACAAGTTTCTGGCAGCAAAGAAACAGCTTTCAAGCAGGAAGCAGCTCAATTGTGTTACGGAGTGTTCTACAGTACTGATGAAAGTACCTATCCAGTTTTTCAACATGTACGAGCTTGCCTGGGATCAGAGTATAACTAATATATGCTGATCTGTAAACATACTGCGCTGACTTACTACTTGTCCTTACACATATTCACCACAACTCACATGTGGGTGTACATCTGCATCGCATATGTGGGAATGCAGTCCACAATATCAGGACTTCCTATGCCTAAACTATCAACTTTATCCTACACAAAGCTAGTCTTGTGTGTATGTATGTCTGTTTGTGAGTGTTCTGTGGGGACAACAAATGTATCCCCGAGATCATAGTCCAGTAATCCACTGTCACATGTAATGCTCTAGATGCCCCAACCCATGCTGACTGTGAAGGCCATCCTTCATCTGCATAAACCTGTGGGCCTCATGGCAGTTACCCTAGTTGTACTAACCATGAAGGCCATCCTTCATCTGCATATACCTGTGGGCCTCATGGCAGTCACCCTAGTTGTACTGAATGAAGGGCATCCTTCATCTGCATATACCTGTGGGCCTCATGGCAGTTACCCTAGATGTACTGAATGAAGGGCATCCTTCATCTGCATATACCTGTGGGCCTCACTGGCAGTTACAGTACAGTTGTGTACACTTACCATAAATGTAGATGTTCGAGTGTATTCACTGTTGCAGTCATTGCACTTGGGTTATCCTGCTGACAGGCTACCCTCAGTCGGCTTGAATTCCAAAGTCTAGGTCTGGTGTCGGTTGCTGTCGCCTCTTCCCTGACGTCAGAGTGCCAGGGGTATAAAAGATGCAGCCGACGCCATTTTCTTCAGTTTTTCTTGCCTCAGATGTCAGGTGCCCTCAAAAGGGTAGGCTAAAAATTATGCCAATAAAACATGCATGCACCAAAATATATTATACCTTCATCTACAAGCAAATACACCACATAGGTTGTATAGATTAGAGAAGTGCAGATAAGTTCCAGCAAAGAAATGGGGGATGGTGGGTGGGTACCTAGACTGCAACAGTGAATACACTCGAACATCTACATTTACGGTAAGTGTACACAACTGTACTATGTTCTTCGTGTTTCACTGTTGCAGTTATTACACTTGGGTTGAATCCCAAAGCTATGGTTGGGAGGCTGGAGCTAATATAGCATTAGGAGTGGCTATGAGGCCCTGCAGAACTGCAGTGGCAAAGCCTGCCCTGGATTTAGAGTAGAGTGGTAGATGATAGTGCTTTGTAAAGGTGTGCACTGAACTCCAGGTAGCAGCCTCTAAAATGTCTTTGGTTGGTACTCCCCTGAGGAAGGCTGCTGAAGTGGCTGCTGCTCTGGTTGAATGTGGCCTAATAAACAACAAAGAGGCGAGTGGAAACACAAACGGAGGCAGTTTTTAAGTAAATTAAAAAGGATTTAATACTTCCAAATGAACGTAAGCGCTTTCGGCCGAACCAATGTCCAGCCTTCTTCAGACAAACAGCGAAATGTTAAATGCTGAAACCTTATATATTATTAAAATACAAGAATTACCAATTAAAAACAAGTGCATTTCTTGATTGATTATAACCATGGCGACCTTAAAACAATATTACATTTGATTAATGTGGAACATTATGTGATGTTGTTTGAAGCAAATGTAAAGAACCATGCTAACACATAAAACTTACAAGTTCCACATTTTGTGTCTTAAATTACACTATAAATATTGATCAATGGATGTACAAGTAACGTACAATCATTTAAAAATATAAACAAATCTAAATGTATTGCATTAAGTTTCAAATACTAAATAAATAAAAATAGAAATAGACCTTTAAGGAATGGTTGTGTACACATACCAGATGTAAAGGTATGACATCAGGATCAATGACCTGTACTAAAATAATGTTCTTGTTCACTAACAAAGTGTTTGAATTATATTATCTATTATATGACAACCACTTCAACACACATTTAATAGACAAGTTTTCATTAATTCCTGGAAAAAGATGTGCCCTAGTTCGAATCTGCCACATCAACTCATCAATCTCCAGCCTAATTTGCCATGGGCCCCCTCTTATATCTGGTGTTCTTTGCTGCACTATAGCAAAGCTGAAAGTGTGCCCTGTATGTTCCAGGGCGTGTTTGGCCAAGGCATTATTTTCGTCATGTCTACTAAGCGCGTACATGTGTTCATATATTCTAGTTTTGATTTTACGCTCCGTCTTACCAATGTAAAAAGCTGGATGTAATGGTGCTGGTGCTAGTAATTTAGACCAAACTTGGGTCAGGGAATTTATGCATGCCAAGAAAATAGATGATAATACCATTTATTTAAGTGAAACACTCTTGGAATTGGTTTTATCAAACAATTTTTTCATGTTTGAAAACACCTTTTACCTCCAAACATCAGGTGTTGCCATGGGTTCACCCTGTGGTGGCTCATTTGCAAATGCAGTTTTGGCACACTGGGAAGCCGAACATCTATTTAAGGACGAATTATTCAAACAATATGTCTCCTGGTACACTAGGTACTAGGATGACATTTTTTGCATTTGGAAGGGTGGAAAAGAATTGATACCCGTGTTCATCGAAAGAATGACCAGTATGACTGAATTCTTGGAGTTCACTTTCAACGTAGCGGATTTAGAGGTTAATTATCTGGACATACTTTTAACAAAAGATGTCATTAATCAAAGGTTTAAAAGTAATATTTTTAGAAAACCCACATATTCTAATAGTTTGTTGCATTTTTCAAGTAATCATCCTTATCACCAAAAAAGATCCGTCATTAAGGGCCAGCTCGTAAGGGCAGCACGTATGGTAACAGACGATCAGGATTTTTCTATGGAATGTAGCAAACTAAAGAATATGTTTCTATCAAGGGGTTATCCTTCCTATTTAATCAACAATATCATACTGGAAGTTTCCAACAAACGTAGAGAGGGTCATTTTACCCCTCTGCTTTCCCCTAATATTACGATAGAGGTCAACGGTGATACAGGAAATTCCTCCATTGTTATGGGTGCTTTTGGGAATAACAGACAAGATGACACCAATTATAGTGTGTCTTTTGTACATACTTATTCCTTGGATTCTACTAAAATTAGGGAGATCCTTAATAAAAACTGGGATGTGATAAATCATGACTATACCCTTTCTGGTATCTTGGGGTTAAAACCAAAATTAACATACAGGAGGGGCCATAATCTAAAAACCATCTTAGAGAGACCACCGAATAGAGGCATTTCTAATAGGTCACACGGCATGCACAAATGTGGTGCTTGTGGGCAATGTAAGTACATCAAAGTTGGCACACAATTTATAATTAACAACAAGACATACAAAGTGAATAATCACTTCAATTGTGAGTCAAAGTCGGTGGTTTATGTCGCTCTATGTAACCAATGTAAAGCTTTTTACATTGGTAAGACGGAGCGTAAAATCAAAACTAGAATATATGAACACATGTACGCGCTTAGTAGACATGACGAAAATAATGCCTTGGCCAAACACGCCCTGGAACATACAGGGCACACTTTCAGCTTTGCTATAGTGCAGCAAAGAACACCAGATATAAGAGGGGGCCCATGGCAAATTAGGCTGGAGATTGATGAGTTGATGTGGCAGATTCGAACTAGGGCACATCTTTTTCCAGGAATTAATGAAAAATTGTCTATTAAATGTGTGTTGAAGTGGTTGTCATATAATAGACAATATAATTCACACACTTTGTTAGTGAACAAGAACATTATTTTAGTACAGGTCATTGATCCTGATGTCATACCTTTACATCTGGTATGTGTACACAACCATTCCTTAAAGGTCTATTTCTATTTTTATTTATTTAGTATTTGAAACTTAATGCAATACATTTAGATTTGTTTATATTTTTAAATGATTGTACGTAACTTGTACATCCATTGATCAATATTTATAGTGTAATTTAAGACACAAAATGTGGAACTTGTAAGTTTTATGTGTTAGCATGGTTCTTTACATTTGCTTCAAACAACATCACATAATGTTCCACATTAATCAAATGTAATATTGTTTTAAGGTCGCCATGGTTATAATCAATCAAGAAATGCACTTGTTTTTAATTGGTAATTCTTGTATTTTAATAATATATAAGGTTTCAGCATTTAACATTTCGCTGTTTGTCTGAAGAAGGCTGGACATTGGTTCGGCCGAAAGCGCTTACGTTCATTTGGAAGTATTAAATCCTATTTAATTTACTTAAAAACTGCCTCCGTTTGTGTTTCCACTCGCCTCTTTGTCGTTTTGTGGAGTTTACTGGTTGAATTGTTAGTGTGAATGTGGCCTAATGCCTTAGGCACTGGCTTGCCATGTTGTGAATAGCAGAAATGAATGCAGTGGCCTATCCACTTAGAAATAGTCTGCTTTGAGATAGCCTTTCCTTGTGATCCTGCAGCATATGCCACTAGTAGTTGCTCCGTTCTTCTGAAAGCTTTGGTTCTGTCCAAGTAGAAGCGTACTTGTCTGTGTATGTCCAAAGAATGCAGAATTCTCTCCCCCTTATTCTGTGGGTTTGGATAGAAAGTAGGCAGATGAATAACTTGGTTAAGGGCCACACTGGACACTACCTTAGGCATAAATGTTGGGTTTGTCCTCAGAGAAACCCTGTCTGGATAACAAATGATAAAAGGTTCCACAGCCATGAGTTCCTGTAGCTCTGAGACTAGTCTTGCAGAAGTTATTGCTAGGAGCAGAGCTGTTTTCCAAGATAAAAACTTTATATCAGCTGTAGCGGCTGGCTCAAAAGGAGGCAGGGTTAGTTTTTCCAAGACATAATTGAGGTCCCATGCAGGTATTGGTGATCTCCTTGGAGGCCTTAAGTTTTTGGCTCCTCTGAGGTACTGCCTTAAAGGATGAGAAAAGATTGGTGGCTCTGTATTGTAATGAGCCGAAATGGCAGAGGCATGAATTTTAATTGATGAAAAGGATAGGCCTTTGTCCAGCATCTCAGTTAAGTATTGCAAAATCTGAGGAATATTTGGTACAGCTGTGTCAATTCCTTGTGCTGGTTCCAAGCACAGAATCTCTTCCATTTTCCAGCGTAACATTTTCTGGTACTAGGCCTTCTGGCCTCCAAAATGACATCCATCACAGCTTTAGTGAGAGGCGCATTTTGTATGACTACATTATCCGCCATGCTGACAGATTTAAGGTCTTTAGCTGGCTGTGCAGGATCTGATTGTTTTGTTGGGATAGTAGATGAGGTATTTGAGGCAAGATCCAAGCCGGCCATTGAGACAAGTTCCTTAGAAATGGATACCAGTACTGGCGGGGCCAATCTGGGGCAATCAGTATCATCTTTGGCTTCTCTTGTCTGACCTTTAGGAGTACCTTGGGGAGGAGAGGCAGTGGAGGAAAGGCATATACTGCTAAGTTTTTCCAGCTGAAAGATAGGGTGTCCACTTTCCATGCTTGTCTGTGATAAGTCCTTGTGCAGAATCTTTTTAGTTGGTAGTTGTGAGGAGAGACAAATAGATCTATCTCCGGGCATCCCCATTTCCTTGTTATCATGCTGAAGACTTGTGGATCTAATTTTCACTCATGGGGATCCATGAGGTTTCTGCTTAGTTCGTCTGCCAGAGTATTTATCTTTCCTGGCAGGAATTGTGCCTGTAGATGTACTTGGTAAGTCAATGCTGTGTCCCACAAAATCACGGCTAGTTTGCAAAGGGGGTAGGAATGAGTGCCTCCCTGCTTGTTTATATACCACATGACCGTGGTGTTGTCTGTCTTTATCAGTAGTTGTCCCAGATGAAGTAGGTCCTTGAAGGCTATCAGGGCATTCTGAACAACTAGCATCTCTTTTTGATTGATATGTAGATGCATTTGGTTTGAGGACCATGTGCCTTGAATACACCTTCCTGCCACGTGGGTCCCCCAGGCATAATCTGATGCATCCGTTGTTAATGTTTGCCTGGCTGGGGGTAAAGTGAATGGCTGCCCCTTGTTCTGGTGACAAGCCTTCGTCCACCATCAAAACTCCTGTTGCAGGCAGGAAATGAGGGTAATTGTTTCCAGACTGTGGCAATGTTGAGTCCAAACACTTTTTAGGTTCCACTGAAGTTTCCTCATATGCAGTCTCGCATATGGAATTAGTAGAATGCAGGATGCCATGAAGCCCAAAGCCTGCAGAATTTTTCTTGCAGATAACTGGGCCTTTGTTGCCAACAGGTTGAAATAGGTAGTCAGTTGTCTTTGTTTGTCTGGTGTGAGATAAGCCATCTGGGCAGTTGTATTTAAGCTTGCACCCAGGAATATCATCTCTGGAGAGGGTACTAGTTTTGATTTCTTTTCGTTGACTGTGTACCCTAGGCCTGTTAGAAATTTCTTTACAAACGCCAGATGCTGTAGTCGACTGTCCTTGTTCTCTGCTTGAATGAGGCAGTCGTCCAAGTAAGGATATATCTGTATTCCTCTTTGTCTGCCGAATGCAATTACTGGTGCCAGGCACTATGTGAAGACCCTGGGCGCAGTAGATAAGCCAAATGGCAGTGCAGAGAATTGGTAGTGCATTGAGCCAGCTTTGAATCTGAGGTATCTTCTGCATGTTGGTCTGATTGGGACATGCAGGTATGCCTCTTTTAGGTCTAAAATTACAAGCCAAGCCTTCTCGCTCAGCATGGGCAGAAGTTGCTGTAGAGTCAACATTTTGAATTTTGGTATATCCAGAAATGTGTTTAGAATAGATAGGTCCAGTATTGGTCTCCAGGTCTTGTCCTTTCTTGGGACCAAGAAAAGTCTTGAATAAAATCCTTGTCCCTGCTCTTGCTCTGATACATGCTGAATGGCCCTCATGTCCATGAGGGATGAGACTTGCTTTTGTGCCCCTGCCCATTGATGTTTTGTCAGGTCTGGCCAACCGTTTGTCCTTGGCAGGGTATGAAAGTGAAACTTGTAGCCTTGTGACACTATGTCTAGGACCCATTTGTCCTGGGTTATTATGTGCCAATTTTGAGAAAAAAAAAGTGCTAGTTTTCCCCCTAAGGGTGCTACCAGAAGATAAGCACTTGGTGCAGGCAGGCTGAAGTCATTGGGACTGTTTCCTGTATGGCTGTGATTTGTCTTCTCCACTTTTGGAGGTAGAAGCACCCCATTGTTTAGACCTGTACGAACCTTGGGGCTGGGATCTGCCTCTTGGGCGTCTGTATCTGCCCCTTTGTGGTCTGTGTGACACTGGAAAGGACCAATTCTTTGTAGGCCAGTGTCTGCTAAATCTAGGAGGCTGTACCTATAAGAAATCCTTAACCGTTTGCATAGATTTAGCTTTGTCCTCCATTTTCTTTAACACTTCTTCTGCCTTAACACCAAACAAGGTATCATGCTGTAATGGAGCATGTAATAATTTTGCTTTGACATGATCAGGCAGATTTTGTTCCTTTAACCAAGCATGCCTCCTGCTGACAGAATCAGTAACAGCGGCCCTGCAGGAGGCCTCCAAAGAATCAAAACCACATTGCAAATTATGCTTTTCCAACTTGTTCAGCTGCATGCAATAAATCCTGCATTTCTTTGTTTTCTGCACATTCAGAATTTATCAACATTTTCTGTTTAAGCAGTGACATAATATATTGCTGATATTTGAGCATATGAAACTGACAATTTAAAGCTCTTATAGCCAAGGTAGCAGAAGTGTAAATCTTTTTTCCCCATCTGTCCAATGCCCTAGAATCCCTGTCTGAGGGGGTAGGGTTTTTTGCAGTGGAAGCCTTGACCCCTTCGGGACCTTGAGAGATTGTTTCTGGGTCAGCAGCAGGGTTTTTGAAAAGGAATTTATGAGAGTCAGGAACCTGTAGTACCTGTCCGGCCTAACATGAGCTGGAGGTAAGGAGTCAGGGGTCAGACTGGACTCTGAAAATACATCATCTACAATGTCTAACACAGGTGGAATAACTAGGGGCCTGTGTTGTGGTAGTAAAAGGAAGTATCTGAGCCTTTTCTTAGATTCTGAAAAATCTTGGCTCTCCCAGTGAAAATGCTCCCTCATGTTATGCAAGGTTTCCCCAAAAGAGTAATCCTCAGGAGGAGAGGCTGAAGGGATAGATTCTTCAGCATCAGAATCCTCATAGGAAGGAAGAGAGTATTCCTGATCAGAAGAGGAATCAGATGAAATGGAAACCTGATCTGAAGATTCATATTCTGTCTCTTGCCTAGGCCTTTTATCAGGTGGGGCTGGGAACCCCTGATCAAAGTAATTAAGTCTTCGGCCATTTTGAGCATCTGCTTTTTGGGCATGGAGGCCTGTCCATGAGGCTGTTGTACTTGTTTCTTTGTCTTTAAAGGTGCTTTAGTCTTTGCCTTTGAAGCTGAAGTCGTTTTAATGTATAATTGAGTAGGTCTGAAAACACCCTCAGAAGCCGATGCCTACTCAGTGGCTCCGTACCCATCTGAGGGAATAGTCTCCGAAGATCCAATACCTTGAGCTTCCAGCGGCCTAGTCGACTCCACGTGGGAGTCGGTAGCGGCCTGCGGGTCCAAAGTAGCGGGCGTCAGGGGCTGCGAAGACACCTCACTGAGAACCGGCGACTAGCTTAGAAGAAGCCTCATTGTCGGTTTTGGACCTTGGATGCCTGTCTTTTTTTTTCTTTGTGTTTCTTGTGAATTCTGGTAGTCGGATGGCTATCTGATGACATCGTATAATTAAATCTTCTGCCAAAATAGTGTAATGCAAAATCGTACTGACGCTTAATAGTGCGTTGGTTAAATCTAGCACAAAACCGACAACTAGCAACGTCATGGTCAGGGCCTAGGCAAGGAATACAGTAAGAATGAAAGTCCTTATGAGGTATTTGCTTCCCACAAGAAATGCAATTATTAACTTTTTCTGACATCAGTCTGGAGCAAGAAAAAAGTTTCCCCAATGGGGTTCTTAGCTTTTGATGAAGACTTCGGATCTGAAATTCGAACACGAAAATCTCAGGAGTCGGCTGACCGGCACTTGCGAACTGCTTATGCTTCGGGCACCGCGCGGCAAGAAAGACTGAAGAAAATGGCGTTGGCTGCATCTTTTACACCCCTGGCGCTCTGATGTCAGGGAAGAGGTGACAGCAACCGACGCCGGACCTAGACTTTGGAATTCAGGCCGACTGAGGGTAGCCTGCCAGCAGGATAACCCAAGTGTAATGACTGCAACAGTGAAACACAAAGAACATCCTAGTTGTACTGAATGAAGGGCATCCTTCATCTGCATATACCTGTGGGCCTCATGGCAGTTACCCTAGCTATACTGACCATGAAGGCCATCCTTCATCTGCATATACCTGTGGGCCTCATGGCAGTTGCCCAAGTTGTACTGACTGTGAAGGCCACCCTTCATCTGCATATACCTGTGTGCCTCATGCCTGTTGCCCTAGATGTACATATTCATATATCCAACCCCGTTACTGGCCTGAGACATCAGTGAATTATCCCTCTGTCCTTAGCATATGTGTGGCACATGCTTTGTTCCTTTTCTTGGGCAAGCCTGCTTTTGTCTGTGCACCCATACCAACCCACTATGTGCACTTGTTAGTCTACTGTCCCGACTAGCCACCAACATACAGCTATGTCAGTTGCTTTACCATGTCCTCCACATGGAGTGGACAGTAAAGATTGGACAACTTCAGCCAAGCTGAGAATGACATCCTGTTATAGACACTCAAGACACATGGGTGGTGCCTTCAGGGAAGAGGGGTGCACAAAAGCCTCTATGTGGACCACATGTGGGTGACAGTGGTTCATGACATCAAACTTGCAGATGACCAGAATTGCTCAACACAGCAATGTCAGTGGTGCATCACCAGTATGACAAAGTAGGCTTGCAAAAAGGCACACAGCATAGCAGAGAGGTTAAACATTGGGGGGGGGGTCACCCAACACTGCAAGCCTAACAGATGTGAAGGATTTACTAGTGTCCTTGCATGAAGATGAAGGCACAGGTAGCTTACCTAAAAGAGTGGACATGGGTATTAGAATTTTACATCCTTCATGTATCTCAGATGAGAATGCACCAGGTTAGTAACCAGAAAGAATGTGTATACAGCAGCTGTGCACATACAGATTGCAGGCAGGCCACAGATACCTTATGCATTTAAGTCCCATAGGTATGTCAGTTGTTCATGTACACAAGAATGGCAGCAGAGGTATCTGTCTGTTTTATGTCTGCAGTTTTGGATATACTATTCCCATGTACACCATAGGGCTTCTCATGCAGCGCAGACATTTAGATTTGCTATGCTCTGTTTCTATTGTGTATCCACAAGTCAGACCATTGTTAATGTACAAACTTTATAGGTAAGAAATGGAATTGTCTACCCACATACATAAGAACTACACCCTCCATAATTCAATTAAAAAAATACTAAAAGCTCACCTAGACTTCGGTTCTGAAATTTGGATTTGAAAATCTCAGGAGTCGGCTGACCGGCACTTGCGAACTGCTTTTGCTTTGGGCACCGCGCGGCAAGAAAGACTAAAGAAAATGGCATCGGCTGCATCTTTTATACCCCTGGCGCACTGACATCAGGGAAGAGGCGACAGCAACTGACGCCGGACCTAGACTTTGGAATTCTGGCCGACTGAGGGTAGCCTGCCAGCAGGATAACCCAAGAGTAATGACTGCAACAGTGAAACACGATGAACATCTAAACCCTCCATAATTCAATTAAAAAAATACTAAAAGCTCACCTAGCTGATAGATGGCTCTGTTCAAGTCCCAGTCTTGGCTAGTCCATACTCTGAACCTTGTACACTATTAACACCTTTTTCAACAACTTTACTGCAAATTTACTAGTCAGTAAATTGGTTACCTTCTTTCTCTTCTACCTCTTATCTCCTAGTGCAGCTGATACTTCTCTACCTGTGAACAACAAGATTGTAAAATTCTTATAGTTGGATTCTCCGACATATGATATACTGGACTGCTCTATATATCTCTCTGACATATTATATATTATAAATGTTCTACATGTCCTCTCGCTTCTTGTATCATGATGCTTTTATTTATTTATTTTTATTTATTCATTTGCAGTTGGTTTACCAGGATAGTCCACTGGGCCAAGATGAACCCATTTTCAATGGAGTCATGGGGAGAAAAGCTCCAGAAACAGGGTTACATAGGTTTTAGATCCATATTACAATATTTATAAAATTATACAGTTAGAGCATCATACTGGTGATGAACATTACAGATGATACAAACTAGAAAAGGGAAACATTTCAGTAGAGATACTGAGATCCATATTACAATATTTACAAAATTATACAGTTAGAGTATAACATTTCAGGTAGAATGTACTGGTGATGACATTACAGATGATACAGACTAGAAAAAGGAAACATTTTGACAGAGACACTGAGAAGCCATTATGTCTTGGGTAGCTAGATAAAGGAAACAAAGTAATACCTTTTTTTTTTTTTGAGTTAGGAGAGGCAGAAGCAAGGAAGTTCATAGAAAGGAGGGGGAAGGAGGTAAGCCAGTGTAGAATTATGACGGATGGGTGCAGGAGCATTCCCACTGGGATAGTAGATATGATGGATGGGTGCAGTAGCATTCCCACTGGGATAGTAGATATGATGGATGGGTGCAGGAGCATTCCCACTGGGATAGTAGATATGATGGATGGGTGCAGGAGCATTCCCACTGGGATAGTAGATATGATGATTGGGTGCAGGTGCATTCCCACTGGGATAGTAGATGAGAGTGAAGAGATTTTTTGAATATAAAGTGGTTGAAAGTGGTATGAATGGATGGTGGTAGGGAGTTCCAGAGACGTGCTAGACCATAGGATAGGAGATTTTTACCTGGGGGACGAGTTGGTTTGTACAATTCTATTAGGTTTTGGTTATTAGTTCTGAGTACTCTGTTGGGGAGGTGCATTTTAAAGGCAGAGGAAAGATATGGACAAAGGAAGGGTTTGAAAATGAGCTTGTGAGCAAGAGTAAGTTGAGAGTAGATGAGTTGGTTGGGTAGTTCTAGCCATTTTAGTTTGTGGAGAGAAGAACAGTGTGGGTTGATGCTTTATGACTAGTAGCGAATTTGGCTATTTTGTTGTAGCATGAGGAAAGTTGTGTTTTGAGGGAAGATTGTAGGTTAGTTAGGAGTGGGGCTCCATATAGAAGAGAGGGGATAAGGAATGAGGAAGAGAGTGTGATTTTAGTAGAGGGTGTAAGGTAACTATTTTGTCTGTAGAGCATGCCTAGTTTTTGATGAGTTTTTTTGATATTTAGTTGTATGTGGGAGTTGAATTTAAGCCGACTGTCAATTTGAACCCCAAGTAACTTAGCCTTTGGCACCAATTCCAAGGATGTGTTGTTGTGGCTAGTGATTGAAAAAGAGTTTGTGTTGATGAGTTTAGAGGGAGTAAATACCATTAATTTGGTTTTAGAGGCATTAAGTGCTAGGTGGTTTTCTCTCATCCATTGTTCAGTGATTGAGAATGCATCTTGTGTAAGCTTTTGTAGTACTGGGATGGATGTGGCAGAGCAGATAATAGTTGAATCATCTGCATATCGGATGATATTAGAGAATGGGATAGAACTGCGGAAGTAATTTATGAATATATTAAATAGAAGAGGACCCAATATGGAATCTTGGGGGACCCCAGTTGGGGTGTTAAGGAATGAGGAGGTGGCTTTTTTCCATTTAACTGCTTGAAATCTATTAGATAAGTAACAAGAGAACCAGTTCAGTGAGGAAGGAGATAAGTTAAGCTGGGAGAGTTTAGTTAAAAGTAGTTTGTGAGAGATAGTGTCAAAGGCCTTTGAGAGGTCAAGTAGCAGGGTAGAAACAATATGACCAGAGTCCCGGGTTTTATTTATAGTTTCTAAGAAGGAGAGGAGGGCTGTCATAGTGCTATGGCCGGGTCTAAAACCATGCTGAGTTGGAGTCAGCAGGTGATTGTCTAAGAGGTAAGGTAGGAGCTGCAGATGGATACACTTTTCTAGGAGTTTAGAGATGGGAGACAGGATAGCTATGGGACGGAAGTTTGTAGTATTGTTATTATTGCCACCTTTATGCAAAGGTATGATAAAGGCCTTTTTCCAAATTTGGGGTACTATGCTTTCTAGGATAGAGCGGTTGATTAGAATACTAATGGGGTAGGCAATGGCTTCTGCAGCTATGCTAAGGAAGTATGAAGGAATATTGTCTCGGGCATTAGAGCATGGCTTTAGTTTCTGGAGGAGTTTTTTTATGGTAGATGTGGGAATAGGTTTTCGTGAGAAAGGGGAGATAGGGTATTAGACGGTGGTGGTATTGGAGAGGAAGTGAGAGTGGTGATGGGAGTGGAGGGAAGGGTGTTAGTAGAGGAGGATGCGGTGGTGTCGGGGAATGAGGAGGTTAGTTTGGAAATAGAGTTAATGAAAAAAGAGTTGAATTGTGTAGCCAAGTCCATGTCAGTAGCATTGGGGTCTGGGCTGGGGTTGACTGTTTTGCTAGGATTGATAAGGGTAGAGATTCCTTACCAGAATTTCTGAGGATTTGTTTTATTAGTATTTTGGAGTATGGAAAAGTAATTTTGTCGATCGGTGATAATAAGCTTTTTTACTTTATTTCTAAGTGTTTTGTATTCATTATGGATGAGTGGAGATTTATTTTTCAGGTAAAGTTTCCAGACTTTATCTCTATGTTGCATGTGTTTTTGGTTAGCCAGGGGGTGGTTTTTAGTTTTATTCTTTTAGACCTTAAAAGGAGCATGGTAGTCTAGGAGGTTTAAGAAGGTTGCGTTAAAGTGGGCCACAGCATTATCTAGAGGTAAAGTTTTTAGAATGTTCCAGTTAATTACTTTTAGCGAGTCAGTGAAAGCTATTGGGTTGAAGTTTTTTTGGTTGTGGGTAGTAATATACTTATGTGTTCTCTGTAAAGGTGCAGGGAGTCGATATGTGAAGGTGGGTAGATGATCACTAAGGAAGTCTGGAAGTATACCACTATCAGAGAAATAATGAGGGTGAGAGACTAAAATCCAGTCTAGAATGCTACCATTGGAAAGAGTTTTTGAGGGGCGGGTTATGTTGTTAATTAGCTGTGAGAAGTTATAAAGGTTGATATTAAGTGGGTTTGCGGAAGACTGAATGGAGGACCAATTGATATTTGTGTCACCCAAGATTATTATTTCATTGTTAATGTTGGTGGAGAGCCAGAATAGGATATTCTCGAGTGTGGTAATATAATCTCCAGGGGGGGATGTAGAGGGAGGCTATACATATGTGCTTGTATTTATTGACTTGAAGTAGTGATGGGAGTAGTTCAGCATTATTGAAACTGGGGATGGATTTGTTTGTAAATGTATGTAGTAACAGCCATGTTAAATGTTGTATATCCTTTATCATATTACATACCATCATCTTATTGTACAATGTGCTGTACTTAAATGTGGAGCTCTTCTGCTGAAAAAGGACTTGTGGTGTCCCATTGGACTTTCTTAGTAACCAAATGTAAAACAAATAATGCAACACCTTTACAGGTTGGAGAATGACAGTAGGCTAATATTAAGATCTATGCAGGGTCTGACAATGATGCTGAGAGACAGTGCAAGTCACATGACACACTGGCATTGTACATCTCCTTCCTGGATGGTTTTCTGCCCATTGTACAGGAGGCAATGGTGAGACATCATCCACACTTGAGAAACAGGTTGTATAACATGACAACCTGCATCCCTTGGTAGGTGTTTCCCCATCACTGAGACTGCCAGCAATACTCCCTCTATAGCAACAGTAGTGAGGAAATGCACTGCATCTAGCGTAGCTATTCCCACTACATGATGCCTATGAAGAGGTCCCAGTACTATCATATGTGACCACCGACCTTCTGTTTTGTGGATGATGGTGGAACTTAATCAGTATCTATGCAAGACACTCATCAAAGCACAGTTTGCAACTACCTATACTAACATGGAGATGACTTTAGTGTCGCATGGTATCTGTGAGGATATCACCCAGCACTGCCAACACTTCAAAGAGGCCACGGAATCAAGACAGGATGGTATGCTAGGTCTCACGAGGACTACAGTAGCAGATATCTTTGCTATATCCACCTCCATGCAAAGGACAGCCAGAGGCACTGTCACTGTCCTGTCTGGTGGAACTGTCTGTGTTTAGATACAGGTATATTGGGTGGTTATTTTGGGAGGCCACTGCGGTGTGCACAGTCTGAACCCATGAGTTTCATATGCCACCACCACATACAGTGTGTGAGCAGGGCTGCCAGCCACCAGGGGCAGGACTCCAACAGATCATATTCATGCAGTAGTACAACATCCACACCATAAGGAGCTTTTGGTTCTGCACTTCCACTCATTGCCGATGGCCCAGAGCATGGTCATGCAATGGCACCCTCTCTAAGTCACTCTCCAGTAGTGGCAACCCCCTCCCTACCACTGGAAAATACTGCCCATAACACACAGCAGTCCTTACTGCATGACCCCTGTTTTCACATCAGGTAGCATGGCCACACACCCAAGCTAAGGTATCAGCTATGTCCCATTGTACCCCTTGACACCAGTGTAAGTGAAAATGACTGTGATCCCCTATATCATTCCTTCTTTGTGGTGTATGTGGGGAAGTGTAACGCATGTTGTGACTTGGCCATCCATTACCCAGCACAGCCTTCATGCATCCTGTTTACTGTGTGCAACATTGCACCTTCACTATCTGCTGTGCCCAATTCTGTGTTGGTGGGGGAGTGGGGGGGTGCAGTGGGTGTTCACTGTTTCTCAGACACACTGTTGGCAGGGGATGCTGGAGGGGTCCAAACATTACTAAAACAATTGTTTGGCATGCATGCTTTCTTACAATTATATTATTTAACATGCTATATGCTATAAGTACCTTACAGGCTATGACAGGGGTATTCTGCATTGCCCTCAAATCTATCTAGGCATCAGAATTGTGGTTCTCCACAGACCAAACATATACTCTATGCTGTTCTGTGTTTGCACAAGAGTTGTGTTGTACTGAATTTTGGCAATGCTATATGGGTTCCTCATAGGCATTATCAACCTGTGCTCTACAGGGTATCTTGCATTATCAGGAACATATGGCATGGCATGAGATATGGATACACATGGTCAGCATGCTGTTAACCAGTTAGCAGGAAGCAACTTAGTGCAGATAAGACAGTTTAATGTCAGCAAATGAGGGAAATCAGAGGATGCTGAGAACTGAGATAGAAGGGAAGACAGTGGAACAGGTTAACAGTTTCATGTATCTGGGAGGGGTGGTTGAGGAGAAGGGAAGTCTGAATGAAGAGGTCAAAGCTAGAATCAGAAGGGCTGCAGCCAAATGGCACAAAGTGTCAGACATAATGTATGACAGAAGAACGCAAAAGAAGCTGAAAGGTTAGGTGTACAAACAGTGGTGCAACCAGTACAACTGTATGGTACAGAACCACGGACAGCAAAGGCAGGGTAGTTGAGGAAGCTAGAGGTTATGGAGATGAAGTGCCAGAGATGGGTGATTGTCCCACAGTGGGCATCCTGACAAAGAAATGAGAATTCAAGAACAGAAACCAAAGCAGCTTCAATTGCAGAGAAGGTCAAAGAAAACAGATTATGACGGTTCAGGCAGAAAAGCAGAGCACAACCAGATGAAAAAGATTTGAGACAGACAGGAAGAAGGCAAGAGGATATGAGAGTGTACAGCAAAGAGTTAAATGGACTGTGTAAGAGAAGAAACAGTCAAGCATGATTGTTGAAGAAGGTAGGAGAGTGGCACTTGAATAGAGAGAGAGATGGCGACAGCTGACGACACTATTGATGATGATGATGATAGCTAGTGGTAGGTAGTATGCTGCAGGCATGTTTATAGTTGTGCTGTCTGTAGATGTTTCATGCTTCTAATAGGCAGTGAGCAGTGCTTATAGAAAGTACATGCTGCTGCACAAAGGCTGCTGCTTCTTCAAGCATCGTAGCTTACTGCAGCTCTGGAATTTCCTGTGTGCCCTTTGCTCTTATAATACATGCAACTTGCAGAGCAACATCTGCACATTACATCTAAGAATCACAACCTCGTTTCACAGCCACACAGCTGTATCTCATTACACACTGATTGCAACACTTCATGCTTTCATTTGCATGTCATTATATGATCATTTGCATTCACCTATAACACCTCAATTTCCTCGCTGTCCTACAGTATTAGTTGGTATTATGAATGTCAACATGCCTGCACATAGCCACTTCCAGTACAATGAGACACTGCATACTATACAAATTGTCCATGAATCCCAACCTACATTGCCAATGAGCGTGACGTTTTTGGTGATGAAGAGGGATTGTGATTCATTAGCAGAGGTTATCTGTACAGTCAGCCTGTTGATATCTCTTAATTATACTAAAAGAGTACTGAGCTGTTTGAATTCTAAACCAATGAACTAACATACTACTCAGGCAAGCTTATTTATACTAGTTATTTTTTTCAAACATTGCAATTTATGAACTGCATGGCTGTTTTATATACTGTTGAATAAAAACTCAGATGTGTATGTTTGCACTGTGCACCTGACCCACTTCAATATCTACTTGTTAGAATCACACATTTCATGGGATATGGCTGATTAATTTTAACTCATTCCTGAATTAACACATCAGTTACCTAGCTCCCTCTAAAGGTAAATGCAGGAGGGTAAGGGTGGGATGGATCATCCCTGAACCAGTGTAGTTTTGTGTTTTACAGCCATGATCAGTCATATGATTGGATTCCTCCCACATCACTGATATCATTACTATTTAAGAAATACGTAAATTTACAACAGATACACGTGGCTTTTCTAGTATAATATTAAGGTAAGCTTGATAATTCAGTTTAGCATGAATAAATCAGCGATCTGAGGGAAGCGTTTTTACATAAATCAACCGAAAGTGTAAACCAATAGGGTAAACAGGAAAAAAAGAATAGTTGTGTAAGAACTTACCATAACCTTAGATGTCCTTCTCTTCCATGTTGCAGTATTCATAACAGTAGGGAGCTGCTGCCAGCAGCACCACCTTCTAGCCAGTATACTGAAGTCTTTGCTTCTGAACGGTACGTGTGACATCCCTTGTCAGGGCCATAAACCGATGTAGGGTATAAAGGTGACATTTGCACGCACCCTTCTTAGAACTACAGTAGTACTCCTGTGGGTAGAAGGTTCCCAAGAGAGCCCTTAGAATTACATGTAGGCTAGAGTCAGGGTAGCAGGTAGTTTGCATTTAGTGGAAAAACTGAGGGAAAGAAGGGTTATGTCCCCACAAGACAGTATGGTATGTAAATGGTAAAGGTAGAGGGGTAGGTGGGGGGGGACTGAATACTGCAACATGGAAAAGAAGGACATCTAAGGTTATGGTAAGTTCTTACACAACTATTCCATGTCCTTCGATTCACGTTGCAGTATTCGTACCAGTGCTTTTAGGTATGGTTCTGGGTGGGGGATTGGGTTCCCTGGTCAATGAGCCCTTGGAGGATAGACCTGGCAAACCCTGCCCTAGCTCTACAGACTAGGTCCAGTTTGTAATGTTTTGGTAAAGGTGTGGACATAAGTCCAAGTGGCAGCTTCCAGGATGGAAGCATAGTCAATTCCTTTGAAAAAGGCAGCTGAGGAAGCAGCTGCCCTGGTAGAGTGAGGTTTGATTTGACCGTGCAGGGATTTTCCATGGTAAGAGTAGCATAAGGTAATGGATTTAGAAATCCATGAAGAAATGGTTTGCTTAGAGACTGCCTTTCCTAGAGCTCTTGGGTGGAACGAGATGAAAAGTTGATCTGACTTTCTGATAGGTTTGGTTTTGTCTAAGTAATAACTCAGTTGTCTGTGGACATCCAAGGAATGGAGAGCCCTTTCTGAGGAATTTTGTGTTTGAGGGTCGAAAACCGGTAGATTAATGGTCTAGTTTAGTGAAAGTTCATTAAGCACCTTCGGCATGAAGGAAGGGTTGGTCCTGACAGCAATTGTGGAAAATAAGGTAGGGAGAGGTAACCATGAGGGCTTGTATCTCTGATACTCTCCTGGCGGATGTAAGGGCCACTAGTAGAACTGTTTTCAGTGTGCATAGACTCAGGGATACTGAATGAGCTGGTTAAAAGGGTGGCAATGTTAAGTTTTTCTAGTACAAAGTTAAGGTCCCAAGGGGGGGATAGATTTCCTGGGAGGCCTGATGTGAAGAACCCCTTTGAGGAAAAGTTTGACCTCCAGTCTGGAAGCCAGAGGAGGGGAGATAGGCAGACAGGCAGAGATGGCAGATAAATGCACTTTGATGAGCATGTTGGTCCTGAGTGAAGTAGCTCAGACAAATAGGAAAGGACCATAGGTACAGAGGTAGTCAGAGGGTCCTGGTTTTCTGTTGATAACAGTAGGGGAATCTGTTCCATTTGGATACATAGTTTCTCCTGGTACTAGGTTTTCTGGCCTCCTGCAGAACATTGAGTATGTCCTCTGAGTATTGGTGTCTGTAGTGGATCAAATACCTATCACCCATAAGGTTAATTTCAGATTGTTCACCTGAGGGTGTAGTAGAGATCCCCTGTCCTGTGTGAGCAGGTCTATTTGGTGGGGTAACCTGTGATTGCCCTTGGCTAGTAGGTGTAGGAGGGGAAACCAATGCTGTCTTTGCCAAAAGGGGGTCACCAGTAGGATTTTTTGGTTGTCCCTCTGTATTTTCAGAAGGACTTTCTGAATTAAGGTGAAGGTGGGGGGGGAGGGGTCATAGAGGTACATTCCCTCCAAAGAGAAGGAGAAGGCATCCACTTTCCATGCCTGGAGATGCAGATTCCTTGTGCAGAATTTGGGCATCTGTCTGTTCTGGGCGGATGCAAAAAGATCTGCTAGTAGAATATCCCACTTGTGGATTATGTCCAGAAATACTTCCCTGTGAAGTATCCATTCATGATTGCGAGCTGAAGTTCTGCTTAGGAAGTCTGTCACGACAGTCTCTGTTGAAGAGATATAAACAGATACCAGATGAATGTGGAGAGATACTACTAGGTTCCAGATCTGGATTGCTAGGCAGTACAGAGGGTAGGACTTTGATCTCCCTGCTTATGTACCACAGGACTGTCATATTGTCGGTGATTACTTTCAGGGTTCCTGGCAGAAGGGCTGATTTGAAGGTCAGTGGGGCCAAGTGTAAAGCCCTCATTTCTTTGTTGGTGATATGGTCCTTTTGTCTTGGGTTGAACCATGTGCCTTACACCGAGAGTTGTTTTTGGTTTGTTAAGTAGCACTGCCCCCCACCCCAAGTCGGAAGAATCTGTGGAGACCTGTTGGAGGGGTGCAGGGACCTGAAGTTGGGTCCCTTGGTTGAGGTGGAGAGCTGATATCCACCACTGTAGTTCCTTCTTCAAACATTGAAGTAAGGGGAGGGGGGTGTCCAGGGGCTGGGAGGGTTGGGTCCATAAGTTTTTCAGGACCCACTGGATTTTTTGCATGGGGAGTTTTGCCAGAGGCAACATGGGTATGAGTGATGCCATGTGGCCTAGAATTCTTAAAATTTCTCGAGCTGGCAAGGAAGTGTGGGAGAGGAGTTTTTGGAAGTATAGACAAAGGTCTAGGATTCTTTGATCTGGAATGAAGGCTTTCATTTTGTCTGTTCTGATCCTGCATCACAGAAAAACCAGGTCTTGAGAAGGGATCAGGTGAGACATTTTGTGGTTTATGGTGAACCCTAACTGAGATAGGCTGGAGATTACATGCTGTAGATGTACTAGGAGGAGTGGGTGGTCTTGATGAAGAATGAGCAGGTCGTGCAGGTATGGGTATATCTGAATACCCTGAGTCCTGCAGTGAGCAATGACGGGGGCCAAGCACTTTGTGAACACTCGGGGAGCAGTAGAGAGTCCAAAGGGCAAGGCAGAGAATTTCAAATGGCAAGAGCCTATTGCAAATCTGAGGTATTTCTTGTAATCTCGGTGAATAGGGTTGTGTAGGTAGGCATACTTTAAATCTAGAGCGATCTTGAAAGTCTGAGTTGGAATGAGTGGTAACAGCAGGGATAAGGTAATCATTTTGAAACTGGGAACTTTTAGAAAAAGGTTTAGAAAGGATAAGTCTAGGACTGGCCTCCAAGTGCCACTCTTCCTTGGATGTTCTTGGTTTGAACCCTGCACTTGTTCCACCTTGCGTGTATTTGGTTTGTTCCATTCTTCCTTGGTACCAGAAACATTCTGGAGTAAAAGCCTATGTTTCTTTGATGGTATGGTACCTGTTCTATGGAACCTTGATGTAGAAGTTGTTGAATGATAGGAGGAAAAAGGTGGGTGTAGCTTGCAGGTGGTTGAAGGATACCAAGAAAGGTTGGTAGCATCCACCAAGTCATGAAATAGCCTGACTGAATAATGCTGAGTACCCATTGTTCTGATGTGATTATCCACCAGGAGGGAAGGGAGAGGGTGAGATGGAGGGAAAGTTGGTGTTTTGGTGCAAGTGTGGGTAGTCACAGAGGAGGCAGTCTGGAGTGGTCAGACTGGCCCTAAAAGGGCGTAGTGGAAGAACTGGCTGGAAATCTTGGAGTAGAGTTTTTCCTGGTTTGTCTGCATCCTTTAGACTGTGGAGCAGAGTGAGGACTGCCTTCTGACAAAGTAAGGTTTGTGAAGATAATTCCTGTGGTATCTTGGTATAGGAGACACCAGCAGGCGTTTAAGATTTTGAAGTTCCTTACCCTTTTCTTGAAGGGGTTTGAGGAGTTATGCTGAGGCTTGCCCAAACAGAGCTTTATTATCCAGGGGTGCATCCAACAATTTTGTTTGCACATCCATGGGTAGGGGTTGTAGTGACACCCAGGAATATCGCCTCAGGACTGATCCAGATGCAGCAGACTTAGATGAGGCTTCCACAGCATCACAACTGCACTTTACTGAGTGCCTAGTTACTTGGGATGCAATGAAGAGGAGGGTATTAATTTGTGCTTTTATGGGAGAATCTGGTGCCTCAGTTAGTAATGTGGACGCCTTAGTAATGGGATCCAGGACATATCTCGCCATATGTGTTTGTTAGTTGAGAGCTCTTATAGCCATAGTAGAGGAGATATAAACTTTCTTCTCTAGTCTGTTCATGAATTTGCTGTCTTTGTCTGTGGGATAAAGAGCAGTTGCCTAGATTTCAGCAAAGACAGCAATAACTGCTGGGTCTGCTAGTGGGTTCCTAAAGAGGTACTGGGCATCACGAGGGACCTTGTAGAATTGGTCCGGTCATTTAGAAGCTGGTGGTTGAGAATCAGGGGATTGAGAAGCAGCCAATAAAGCATCCTGGAAGGCAGGTAGCAAGGGGGCCACTGCTGAAGGAAAATGTTCCTCCATTTGTAAAAGGTCAAAGTACCTTTTCTTGGCATCAGATACTTCAGATGCCTACCATTTAAAATGCTCCCTCATGAGGGACATTGTGTCTCCAAAGGTGATTTCTTCCCCTGGAGACTCAGGAATAATGGAGTCCTCCTCCTCTGGGGTGATGAAATCCTTTGGGGACTCTATTTGGGATTCATATGAAACAAATTCATCTGAAGAGGAGTACTCTTCCTCTGATACCTGTAAAGTAGGTCGAGGTGAAGGGGCTGGTGGGGCCTGTTGTGTCTGTAAGGCCTGAAAAGCCCTAAAAAGACTTTGAGAAGAACTTACCATCCAGGAACTGGTTGGGTTTCAGGGTGTTTAACTTTTTGCTTTTTCTTTAAGGGAGTAACTGGTAGGGACAGAGTCAGAGCAGATGTCTGCTTGGGTGTAAGTGAAGGAGCAAGGCCCTCCGAATGACTGAGATGTGCTGCCCTCCGTCATCAGGATCTGATGGCTGAATAGCCTCAGCAGAGGTACTAAAAGCTTCCGCCACACCAGCTTCCATTGAGGTTCCCAAGCCTAGCTTGGAAACAGATGTCAGGGAAGATGCTGGGCTTTCATCAGCCTCAAGAACCTTCTCGGATGCCTGAAGCACAGCGAGGGATTCCGGCCTACCTTTCTTGGCCTTCTTCCTCGGCGGCGCTTAGGACGGGCCTACCCCAACCCCTCCATACCGAGTGCAAGACGTCTGAGTCTCTGATTTTGTAAATACAATTTTAGTGCAGCAAGATGGCTATGAAGGGATTTTGGGACAAAAGATTTGCAAATGGGGCAGGATGTATGGTCGTGGGCCTCACCTAAGCAAAAAACGCATTTCTCGTGCTCGTTCTTGTGAGGAATTTGTCTCCCACAAGCACACTTCCCCTTTCTAGCTGACATGTAAGACTTAACAATAATCAAAGGCAAAGAAAAAACCCAACAGGGCACTTATCTTTATCGGTAGGAGAAACGGTTGTCTGCTCTGCAGACTTTTATCAGTCATCTGAAAATGCGATCTGCTTTCGGAACTGGCGAACAAGAGTCCGGCATTCACTGTGGCAGGAAATTTCTGCGGAGGGTGCGTGCAGATGTCACCTTTATACCCTACATCAGTTTATAGCCCTGACAAGGGACCTCACACATACCCTCCAGAAGTAAAGATTTCGGTATACTGGCCGGAAGGTGGCACTGCTGGCAGCAACTCCCTACTGTTATGAATACTGCAACATGTGAACAGAAGGACATTTATGTTTTCCTAAAGAAACTATCAGAAAATTGATGAGACTTTGTTAAGGGGTGTCTGTTTTTTTCCTCCTTCTGAACAGATTTCTTCTTCTTAGGAATCTTCCATCATTTCAGGCCATTATTCAGCCTGCTGACAGCATTTCTGTTCCTTCTATATCTTTTTAGGAAGTTTTGTTGTTTTATCAATCACCTCCTACACTTGCTAATTTGGCTCCTGGAAGGCCAGTCTCCTTGTCACATTTTGGTAGGCACCTGGGAGCCACCCTACCTCTGGTTGTTTTAAAGTGAACAATCCCTCAATGATGGGGGAAGGTACCATGTGTGCAACATCCACACCGCAAATCACGAAACCCACAAAGCCAGAAAGTGCAGAAGAATGAATAGTTTTGGAAACCAGAATCGTAACAGGGAGGAAATGTGGATCATTTGTGCTTTGGGGCATGAATTAAAAAATGAAATTAACTGTATTCCTTAAATCAAGTAATTCCTGTTACAGCTTAATGCTAAATCCTATAAAAATATTTATTTTAAACTTGACTATCACAAATAGAACAAATCAATGGACAGGGTTAGATGAAATGTGTGTGCTTTTTATTGTTTCACTCTTTGCCATTGTTGCTTTACATTTGATAACCTAAATGTGTGTGTGTGTGTGTGTGTGTGTGTGTGTGTGTGTGTGTGTGTGTGTGTGTGTCTGTCTAGTTCTGGTTACCATCCATCCATGTCTTGAACTTTATGTGTATATGGAGTTTTGTGTGTGTGTGAATGGGGGTGTTGTGTGGAACAGGGGAGAGAGTTCTTGAATTCTGGAATTCAGAGAAGCAAGGATCCTAAATTCCTAGAATAACTCCACAATGACTTATTGGGGAATGGAACATAACCATGAAGCCTTCAGCTATCCTTCTAACTCTCACAATGCATACAATAGAGAGAAGCAATATTAGGTTGTATAATTACTTCATCTAAATTACTGACAGCTTAAAGTTTTGCATTTCATTACATCTAAACGGTAAAAAATATATTCTCTGCACATTATTTCAGTCTTTTGTTTTTATTAAATGGTTATGTTTCTGCATGGTTGCTGTCATGGCTTTAACATTTTCTATTATGCAATAAAAGGTTATTAGTATTCCAAAATGTGCACAAAGATCGGATACTCAGAGTGCCCATTGTAAATCGAGCCTACCCTTATAGAAAGAAGAGTGTCCGGCTTTCTATTTGAATACACCTTTATTGGCATCCAAAAGATACTTTAACAGACAGAATGTTAAATATCAAAAAACTGGAAAGTTCTGCAAAATTGTAAATGACTGAAAAGTATGGTTATCAAAAGTAGGATTGAGTGTACTGCTGGTAACCACATCTATCAACTATCCACAATTTTGCAGAACACCCTTGATTTTCCTCATATTTTTTGCCACATCTCTTGTGTTCAGTCAAAGAAAAAAAGATTTTTTTACAACTGAACCCCCCCCCTACCCTTCTGTACTGTACTGATGTATTTAATGTGAAAGCGTGCAGACATACTGCGCAGTACATCACTATACAGTAGAGGAAGTGAAAAAAACATTAAAGTGCTGTTACACAATGACATTTCTAAGAAAGGTAATCAATTTCTTACTTAAATAATTTCATTGTATAAAAGCAATAATCCACTCCTGGCTGTGGGTATCCCAAGATTTACCCACAGCCAGTCGCAGATAATAATTATACAATGACTGGCCATTAACATTCAGAAATAGCACGCTGACTGGTCAGTCAAACCAGCATGCCTGTTGTAAAGTGGGAAAACACCAATGGCAAAAGTCAGGCCGCTAAATTATCATTGAGTGGCCAGACTTTATCTATCGGTACAGGTAGACACGCATTAGTCTAAAGGAAAGAAATTCTGAAAAATGAAATGCAAGTCATTATTTTATGACTTCATCCTCCATAATCACAGAGGAACAAAGTCACTAAATAAAGACATACATTTCAGTTTCAGACTTTTCTTTAATTCAGACAATGCAAAAGAGCAACATTACCCGCTCCCCCTTTTACTTAGTCCATATTTCTTAAAATAAGAAAAAAAATGTAACCTCTGGACA